>NC_052157.1:117411905-117713275 GCF_902713615.1 Scyliorhinus canicula
ACCTTCTCTCCCATATTCTTAGACTGTTCCCCTCACCCATCTCAAGTGGTGCACTGCCTTCCCTATGGACAGCCAATCAAACCTTGCCTGGAGCTCCTTCCTGGTCAGCATCCCCTGCATACTCCTGTCCACCTTCAACAGCTCCTCTATCAACTTCTGGCACTCCTCCTTCTCCTCCGTGTCCTCGTTAGCCTTAAACAAGATCACCTCCCCCCTCATTAGTGCCTTCAGAGCCTCCCAATCCACCGCCTGCGAAGCGTACTCTGTGCAATTGAATCCCACATATTCCTCAATCGCCCTCCCAATCGTATCACAATAACTTCAGTCCACCAACAACCCCATTCTCCACCCCTGTCTCTGGGCCGCCCCCTTCTCCAGGACCACATCCACCCAATTGCACCCCATGGTCGGAAATCACTATCGCTGAATACTCCGACTTCTTGACTCCAGCCAATATCGACTTCCCCACCACATAATAGTCTATTCTGGAATGCACTTTATATACCGGGGAGAAGAACGAATACTCCCGCTCCCTTGGATGCAGGAACCTCCATCAGTCCACTCCTCCCATCTCTCTCATGAGCCCAATCAGCACCTTTGCGTGCCCCCCGACTGGGTCAGAGCGCGGCTGTGACCTGTCCATCCCCTGCATTTGCACCATATTCCTCCTCCCTACTATTAACTCATGAGTGTCGGGGATGGCACCCAGCGCCCTTTTCGCAAACCCTACGTCATCCCAGTTGGGGCTGTATACTCTCATCAACACCACCAACCTCCCTGCAATGCCCCCAGATTAGTCACGTACCTCCCCCCTGGACCGCCACCATCTTCTCCATCTGAAACCTCACACTCTTGCCCAACAATACCTCTTTCCCCCCCCCCCCCCCCCCCCCGCCCCCAAAAACCTTACTATCAAATCCAGATTCGAACACCTGACTCACCCAGCCCTTCCTGAGCCTCACCTGATCTTTCGCCCTCGAAAGACATGCTGTTAGATGAATTGGACATTCTGAATTCTCCCTCTGTATATCTGCACAGGCGCCGGAATGTGGCGACTAGAGGAATTTCACAGTAATTTAATTGCAGTGTTACTGTAAGCCTACTTGTGACAAGATTATTATTAATTATTATATTTAGGCTCTTTATATGAGCAAACACCCTCGACTTCTTCACCAGTCCCCCCCAATCCCCTCGCGTTCCACGTTACTATTCTGACCAGGGGTGTCTCAACCCCTTCCCCTCCTATCTGCCATCATCATAACACCGGGCCTTGCCCACTGGGCCTGACTTGCCCCGTTCCTTTGTTGCCATCAAACCCCCCCTCCCAAAATCCTCCATCCACTCTCCTCTTGAAAATACCTCTGCCAGTATCGATCCCATCCCCCACCTTTCATACCTCCCAGGCCCATCGAAACCTGTTCGACCAGGTTCTGATGACTACGCTCTCTTTCACCCCCCCCCCCCCCTCCCGCAATCACACTCCCGTTCACGAACCAATCTTCACTTTGATGTGGAGATGCTAGCGTTGGACTGGGATGAGCACAGTAAGAAGTCTTACAACACCAGGTTAAAGTCCAACGGGTTTGTTTCAAATCACTAGCTTTCGGAGCACCTGAGGAAGGAGCAGTGCTCCGAAAGCTAGTGATTCGAAACAAAACTATTGGACTTTAGCCTGGTGTTCTGAGACTTCTTACAATCTTCGCTTATTAGTGTGGAGGGCCATGCTCAGTCTCTGAAAACAAAAGACAAACAAACAAAACCAGTGCAAAAGAACGTACCCCAGAAAACTGCAATAGCCCCAAAGTTCACTTACCTACCCGCTGTAACCCATACCACAGGATAAACTACCCTTCCCCACCAACCAGCCAAAAAAACCCAAACTTCCAACCATTCCCATCCCTCGTACAAAACAAATCAACATCCTAAAACAACAGACAAGAAATGAAACTATATACAACATTTCGCCCACCTTCCCTCAGTCCAAATCCAGACCCGAGTCCCGTCTCTCATTTTAACCGCAGTCCTTCAGCATTCACAAACTCCTCCGCCGCCTCCACTGTCTCAAAGTAGAAGTCCTTCGAGTTGTAGGTCACCCTCAACTTTGCCGGGTAAATCGTGCCGAATCTCACACCATTGCTGTAGTGTGCCGTCTTCACCCAACCAAAGGCCGCCCGCCTCCTTGCCAGCTTCACGGTTAATTCCTGGTATATACGAATACCAACTCCTGCCCACTGCACCTCGCACCTTTGTTTTGCCCAACTCAGGACTTTCTCCTTGACATGTAATTTGTGAAAATAAATTATGACCACCCTTGGCGGCTCAATTGTCTTTGGCTTGGGCCTGAGTGACCGATGAGTCCGATCCAGTTCATACCGGGGAGGTTCCTTCCCCCTCCCTCAGCAACTCCGCCAACATCCTCGTGAAGTGCTCAGTCGGCCTCGGGCCCTCCACCCCCTCGGGCAAACTCACAATTCTTAAATTCTGCCACCTCGACATGTTCACCAGGTCCTCCACCTTGGCTCTCAGTCCTTTGTTGGCCTCCACCACCCTCCACAGCTCCTCACCCATCAAGGTGAGCTCGTCGCTGAGTTGCGATAGAGCTTCCTCCATCCCCTTCGACCTCTTTGCTCACGCGTGTACCTTGGCCGATGTCTTCAACACTGCCGCCTTCACCGGGACTATCGCCACCTCCTTCATCGCTGCCATCATCTCTTTCCGCGTCACCTCCATATGCCTGGCAAACTGCTTTACAAACTCCCGAGCCAACACCTCGGTCATCTCCATTTGAAGGGCGCGGCCAGACCCAGCCTCCACCATCTTTCCTGCAGCCGGGCTGACCCTTCTGCTTGACGGCGAACCTTCGCTCACCCCCCTTCCTCCTGACGGCTTTTTACTGCGGATCTTCATGCTGCGGAACAAGCTGAGGGAAGCTTGTGGCATAAATAGCTGAGTGTGTTAAAATGCCCCTGACGTCTGAGGGCTATACCTGGCATCCAGATTAGCATCGAGTATTTTGACCCCACATTAATGCCTCAGTGATCCGCTGAAGATAGAGCGCGGGAATTGTGCGCATTCAGCAGGGCCTGATGGCCATTCCGGAGAGTGGCATGTCCGTGGGTTGCCCTGGGAGATTGAAGTCGCCCAGGGAGATGTCCACTATTCTTAAGCCTGTTGGATGGGTTGGTTCCCTGGAATGCAGAAAGGGCAGCTAGTACATACACACTTCAGGGAATTTTTGGTAATCCACAACCTGGGCCACTTTGAAAATCCTGAGCAAAACCAGGGAGTGACCTTTATGAGCCCTATTTGAGTCCCAGCTCCCCACTGATCAGTTAATGAATGCAGTCTTTGGTGTATTGTGGGCCAGGGGTGTGTTGCATAGCTTCAATTCTCAGGCTGTGCTGAATTGGCTGGCATTTAAACTTGCTAGGGAAGCATCCACCAAACTTCCTTCTGCTAATCTAGTGATTCCTGTTGGACAGTTTACATAGGAATTTTGGTCGTTGCATGATGAAATAATGAAGTTGTCAATTGACGGTGGAACATGGTTAGCACTGCTGCCTTACAGCTCCAGGGTCCCGGGTTCAATTCCGGCCTCGTGTGACTGTGGAGTTTGCACTTTCTCCCCGTGCCTGCGTGGGTTCCCTCCGGGTGCTCCGGTTTCCTCCCACAGTCCAATGATGCGCAGGTTAGGTGGATTGGGCATGCTAAATTGCCCCTCAGTATCCAAAAGGTTCGGTGGGGCTACGGGCTTAGGATGGAAGTGTGGGCTCAAGTAAGGTGCTCTCTCCAAGGGCCGTGCAGATTCGATCGGCCGAATGGCCTCCTGCAGTGTAAATTCTAAGATTCTATGATATGATTCGAACAACCAAGCTCGATAGCCGAGAAGACCCCAGATACGAGGTGAGAAAAATCCCAGTGAAGAGAGTGTTGGAAATCACACGCCCAAAGTGACTTGTCCTGTCTGCATACGGTTGAGCTGTGACACCACCAGTCTTTGCTAATGAGGCGCTCGTGTGGATGGATGCTCGAGTGAGGTACGTGTGGTATTGAGATCAGCACCAGTTATCACCTGCAGGAGAACAGGAAGAATTTTGAAATGCATCGTAGCAATCTCTCCCAAATCAAAGTGGGATAGTCTTGTGAATTTTTCAATTCCCCCAGGCTACTCCTCGTACTGGGAGCAAATTACAAATTGCTGAAGTAGTGTCTGGTCTGAGTGTGGGAGAGTGCGCCTTGCCCTTTTTATGGTTAACAAATCTTCCATTGTGGTGCTGTCCTCTGCCAGGCCTGTATGCTGATGCTGGAGTACGACAGATCCAAGAATTTTCTGCTGAGGGCACAGAAACTGGAGCCATTCAACCCTGATGTGAACAGCGCCCTAGTGAAGCTGGACAGGTGAGCAGAGACTGAACGCTCAGAATTGTAGAATCCCAATAGTGCAGAAGGAGGCCGTTCGGCCTATCGGGTCTGCACTGACCCCTGAAAGGGTACCCCCCCTAGCCACGCGCCCCCCCCCCCCCCCCACCCTATTCCCGTAACCCTCCTAACCGTTGGACACTTAAGGAGCACTTTCCCGTGGCCAATCCACTAACCTGCACATATTTTGACTGTGGGAGGAAACCAGAGCACCCGGAGGAAACCCAGGCAGACACGGGAGAACGTGCAAACTCCGCACAGACAGTGACCCAAGCCGGGAATCGAACCTGGGACCCTGGCACAGTGAGACAGCAGTGCTAACCACTGTGGAATCTGTGAGTGATAATTCACCTGCTGACTTGTGTTATGGGAAAAGTAATTTGCAGGTTTGAAATAAAGGGATGTGGTTAGGCTATTTTCTGAATGCTCTGGGTGAGAGAGTCTCACTTTCCAGGATTGTGTGTTGGAAAACTTTTCTGCACATAGTTAACCGTTACGTCAGGAAGACACTGGAAAATGGCCTCAATAATTAGTGATCATTCTTTATACTCTCAGAAAACTGATTAATTCCATTGTTGTAATAAGAGCATTGCCGTGGCAATAAGGATCTCCCAGTAAGCTTCTGGTTTCCCGATTGGGTTCAGATATGTTGGGACTGAGGGACAGTCATGTCTCCAGTGCAGTATCTCGGGGTTAATTCACAGACAGTTCAACGTTTGATTGGACACATATCGATTTTCTATATAAAAATGTGAATGCCAGAGGCCCGGAGCATCAGAACCTTTCTGATTCCATTCAATGGAAATTGCTTCTATGTTTTAAAAGTTGATGCGCTGGAGGAACCAGCACTGGTGAGACCTTGCAGAATGCTAATATTAAAGCACTGGGCATAGTTCAGTGATGGTGATATTAAATTAGAGTATCGATGGAGTGATGTGTAATTTATTCTTGCAGTACTCCAATTCTGACACTGGATGGTGTTGGTGGGCTTTGGCATAATGGGTGATAATATAATGGGTGGAAGGTGCATGCTGTGCGTAGTAATTCTGTTCACGCTCCTGTTTAAAGACTTGTTTGAGAAACTCAAATTATCGATGATTCCATAAGAGTGCCAGGATAATTGTGGTTTGGTTTGGGCATGGGTATCGTGCTGTGATTGTCGCAATCTGTTCTGGGTCCTTCATTGCTACAACTGGAGAGTGGAGACTCTGAAACTACAAGGCTAGCCACCCTGTTCACGTCATCGGGTAACGTCATGGTAACGTTAGTTTCTTAAAAATAATGTGGGAATGGGCCTGCGATAATGGGGATGGGAATTGGCCTTCGATTATGGGAATGGGCCCGCGATAGTGGGAATGGGAATTGGCCTGCGATTATGGGAATGGGCCCGCGATAGTGGGAATGGGAATTGGCCTGCAATTATGGGAATGGGCCCGCGATAGTGGGAATGGGAATTGGCCTGCGATTATGGGAATGGGCCCGCGATAGTGGGAATGGAAACGGCTTGGCAATAATGGGAGCAGGCCGCCGATTATGGGAATGGGCTTGCAATAATGGGAATGAGCCAGCGATTATGCGAATTGGCCGGCAATTGTGGGACTGGGACAGGCCTGCAAGTATGGGAATGGACCTGTTATTGTGGGAATAGACTTGCGATTGTGGGAATGGGCTGGCGACAATGGGGTTGCACCGGTGATTGTGCTGGCGATTGTAGGAATTGACCTCTGATAATCGGAATGAGCCCGTGATTATTGAAATGGGCCAGTGATGATGGGAATGGGGCCAAGGTAATGGAAATGGGCCACCGGTTGTGGGAATGGGCAGAGGCCAGTGATGTGGGAATGGGAATCAAGCTGTGATTGTGGAAATAGGAATGCGGTTGTGGGAATGGGCCTGTTTGTGCGGATGGGCATGGGACCGCGATTGTGGGAATGGGCTCTGATTGCGGGAAGAGAATGAGCCCAGGATTTTGGGAATATAGGAATGGGCATGTTATTGTTTTGGTGAGGCTGAAGCCTAACGTGAGGGGGAATGTTCCATAAATGGTGCACAGAAGTGTGTAATTTACAGCTGATAAATCACTCTCTTTTTGGTTTCCCTCCCACTAGCTGCTATCGAGAGTGGAACCTGAAGGAGAAGGAAATGTGTAGCAAGATGTTTGCTGCCTGGGAACCGGCGGCAGTGAAGGACTAAGGTGAGTTGCTTCCTTTCCGACTGTGAGTCAAGCTTCGGGCAGGCACTGTGCTGCTTCTTCAGGGAGGCATTGAGGTGTTATTAACCTGCCTCTGCTAGGGAACTGTTTTATTGTCGGTTTTCCAGATGCTGAGTGTTGAAGTTTTACACTCATTTGCAACGTGTGGGTTACAGGACGCGAGTAATCTGAGATATGTGTGGAGTGCTTCAGAGGAGCGGGAGGCTCTGAATCTGATTGCTAAAGCTCCCCATCACTGGGATTTTTCTCCCGGCCTGGCTCTGTTGCAGCATAAATTGATCAGGATTGATCGATGGTGAACTAGACACTCTTTGGCCTTTTGACCAGTAATTCCTAGGATGATTTTGGATGTTAATGGGCAATTTGACAATGAAGGCCTCACAGTCTATCCTTTCCTGACACCTGCTTGAATTTTGCAACACAATTGCTGTCCAGCAATTGGTGCAGGAAGGGATGTAGCTTCTGGGTCTCTGCCTTTCTTACTCCGGCTGATAGCGCCAGTGCTGCCCTTAATGCCATCCCAGGATTTCTGGGGTAATTTGAAATATTGGCTGTGATGCCAGCCAATGACTGCCTGATTTGTGTGTTAAGTGTAATTGTACACAGCTCTGTGATCATGAATGGGAAAGAGATCAAACTTGAATATTAGTAATTTTTTGTGTCTACATGAGTGATACTGATGTTGAAAACTCTCCAGTAAAGATGTCTGCTATGCTTAATCTTGTTCCGCTAGGTTCTTCAGAGAAACTCCTCTTGTTAATATGAAGATTCAAATGCACACCCTAGCAATTGAGATGTAAAACATGTAGATAGCTATCTGTCAATATATAACTGGTGGGTAAAGGGCTGTCACTATGTACAGTCTGGTGGGTACCGGCTGTCATTATATCTGTGTACAGTCTGGTGGGTACAGAGCTGTCATATCTGTGTACAGTCTGGTGGGTACAGAGCTGTCATATCTGTGTACAGTTTGGTGGGTACAGAGCTGTCATATCTGTGTACAGTTTGGTGGGTACAGAGCTGTCATATCTGTGTACAGTCTGGTGGGTACAGGGCTGTCATATCTGTGTACAGTCTGGTGGGTACAGAGCTGTCATATCTGTGTACAGTTTGGTGGGTACAGAGCTGTCATATCTGTGTACAGTTTGGTGGGTACAGGGCTGTCACTATGTACAGTCTGGTGGGTACAGGGCTGTCATATCTGTATACAGTTTGGTGGGTACAGAGCTGTCATATCTGTGTACAGTTTGGTGGGTACAGAGCTGTCATATCTGTATACAGTTTGGTGGGTACAGAGCTGTCATATCTGTGTACAGTTTGGTGGGTACAGAGCTGTCATATCTGTATACAGTTTGGTGGGTACAGAGCTGTCATATCTGTGTACAGTTTGGTGGGTACAGAGCTGTCATATCTGTATACAGTTTGGTGGGTACAGAGCTGTCATATCTGTGTACAGTTTGGTGGGTACAGAGCTGTCATATCTGTGTACAGTCTGGTGGGTACCGGCTGTCATTATATCTGTGTACAGTCTGGTGGGTACAGGGCTGTCATATCTGTGTACAGTCTGGTGGGTACAGAGCTGTCATATCTGTGTACAGTCTGGTGGGTACAGAGCTGTCATATCTGTGTACAGTCTGGTGGGTACAGAGCTGTCATATCTGTGTACAGTCTGGTGGGTACAGAGCTGTCATATCTGTGTACAGGTCTGGTGGGTACAGGGCTGTCATATCTGTGTACAGTTTGGTGGGTACAGAGCTGTCATATCTGTGTACAGTTTGGTGGTACAGAGCTGTCATATCTGTGTACAGTCTGGTGGGTACAGAGCTGTCATATCTGTGTACAGTCCTGGTGGGTACAGAGCTGTCATATCTGTGTACAGTCTGGGTGGTACAGAGCTGTCATATCTGTGTACAGTCTGGTGGGTACAGGGCTGTCATATCTGTGTACAGTTTGGTGGGTACAGAGCTGTCATATCTGTGTACAGTCTGGTGGGTACAGAGCTGTCATATCTGTGTACAGTCTGGTGGGTACAGAGCTGTCATATCTGTGTACAGTTTGGTGGGTACAGAGCTGTCATATCTGTGTACAGTCTGGTGGGTACAGAGCTGTCATATTTGTGTACAGTCTGGTGGGTACAGGGCTGTCATATCTGTGTACAGTTTGGTGGGTACAGAGCTGTCATATCTGTGTACAGTCTGGTGGGTACAGGGCTGTCATATCTGTGTACAGTTTGGTGGGTACAGAGCTGTCATATCTGTATACAGTTTGGTGGGTACAGAGCTGTCATATCTGTGTACAGTCTGGTGGGTACAGGGCTGTCATATCTGTGTACAGTTTGGTGGGTACAGGGCTGTCATATCTGTGTACAGTTTGGTGGGTACAGAGCTGTCATATCTGTGTACAGTCTGGTGGGGTACAGGGCTGTCATATCTGTGTACAGTTTGGTGGGTACAGAGCTGTCATATCTGTGTACAGTCTGGTGGGTACAGAGCTGTCATATCTGTGTACAGTCTGGTGGGTACAGGGCTGTCACTATGTACAGAGCTGTCATATCTGTATACAGTTTGGTGGGTACAGAGCTGTCATATCTGTGTACAGTTTGGTGGGTACAGGGCTGTCACTATGTACAGTCTGGTGGGTACAGAGCTGTCATATCTGTGTACAGTCTGGTGGGTACAGAGCTGTCATATCTGTGTACAGTTTGGTGGGTACAGAGCTGTCATATCTGTGTACAGTTTGGTGGGTACAGGGCTGTCACTATGTACAGTCTGGTGGGTACAGAGCTGTCATATCTGTGTACAGTCTGGTGGGTACAGAGCCGTCATATCTGTGTACAGTTTGGTGGGTACAGAGCTGTCATATCTGTGTACAGTCTGATGGGTACAGAGCTGTCATATCTGTGTACAGTCTGGTGGGTACAGAGCTGTCATATCTGTGTACAGTCTGGTGGGTACAGAGCTGTCATATCTGTGTACAGTCTGGTGGTACAGAGCTGTCATATCTGTGTACAGTTTGGTGGGTACAGAGCTGGCATATCTGTGTACAGTTTGGTGGGTACAGAGCTGTCATATCTGTGTACAGTCTGGTGGGTACAGAGCTGTCATATCTGTGTACAGTTTGGTGGGTACAGAGCTGTCATATCTGTATACAGTCTGGTGGGTACAGGGCTGTCATATCTGTGTACAGTTTGGTGGGTACAGAGCTGTCATATCTGTGTACAGTTTGGTGGGTACAGGGCTGTCATATCTGTGTACAGTTTGGTGGGTACAGGGCTGTCACTGTGTACAGTCTGGTGGGGTACAGAGCTGTCGTATCTGTGTACAGTCTGGTGGGTACAGGGCTGTCATATCTGTGTACAGTCTGGTGGGTACAGAGCTGTCATATCTGTGTACAGTTTGGTGGGTACAGGGCTGTCATATCTGTGTACAGTCTGGTGGGTACAGAGCTGTCATATCTGTGTACAGTCTGGTGGGTACAGAGCTGTCATATCTGTGTACAGTCTGGTGGGTACAGAGCTGTCATATCTGTGTACAGTTTGGTGGGTACAGGGCTGTCACTATGTACAGTCTGGTGGGTACAGAGCTGTCATATTCTGTGTACAGTCTGGTGGGTACAGAGCTGTCATATCTGTGTACAGTTTGGTGGGTACAGAGCTGTCATATCTGTGTACAGTCTGGTGGGTACAGGGCTGTCACTATGTACAGTCTGGTGGGTACAGAGCTGTCATATCTGTGTACAGTCTGGTGGGTACAGAGCTGTCATATCTGTGTACAGTTTGGTGGGTACAGAGCTGTCGTATCTGTGTACAGTCTGGTGGGTACAGAGCTGTCATATCTGTGTACAGTTTGGCGGGTACAGAGCTGTCATATCTGTGTACAGTCTGGTGGGTACAGGGCTGTCATATCTGTGTACAGTTTGGTGGGTACAGAGCTGTCATATCTGTGTACAGTTTGGTGGGTACAGAGCTGTCATATTTGTGTACAGTCTGGTGGGTACAGAGCTGTCATATCTGTGTACAGTTTGGTGGGTACAGGGCTGTCACTATGTACAGTCTGGTGGTACAGAGCTGTCATATCTGTGTACAGTCTGGTGGGTACAGAGCTGTCACTGTGTACAGTCTGGTGGGTACAGAGCTGTCGTATCTGTGTACAGTCTGGTGGGTACAGGGCTGTCATATCTGTATACAGTTTGGTGGGTACAGAGCTGTCATATCTGTGTACAGTCTGGTGGGTACAGAGCTGTCGTATCTGTATACAGTTTGGTGGGTACAGAGCTGTCATATCTGTGTACAGTCTGGTGGGTACAGGGCTGTCATATCTGTGTACAGTCTGGTGGGTACAGAGCTGTCGTATCTGTGTACAGTTTGGTGGGTACAGAGCTGTCATATCTGTGTACAGTTTGGTGGGTACAGAGCTGTCATATCTGTGTACAGTCTGGTGGGTACAGAGCTGTCATATCTGTGTACAGTCTGGTGGGTACAGGGCTGTCATATCTGTGTACAGTTTGGTGGGTACAGGGCTGTCACTATGTACAGTTTGGTGGGTACAGAGCTGTCATATTTGTGTACAGTCTGGTGGGTACAGAGCTGTCATATCTGTGTACAGTCTGTGGGTACAGAGCTGTCATATCTGTGTACAGTCTGGTGGGTACAGGGCTGTCATATCTGTGTACAGTTTGGTGGGTACAGAGCTGTCATATCTGTGTACAGTTTGGTGGTACAGGGCGGTCACTATGTACAGTCTGGTGGGTACAGAGCTGTCATATCTGTGTACAGTCTGGTGGTACAGAGCTGTCATATCTGTGTACAGTCTGGTGGGTACAGAGCTGTCATATCTGTGTACAGTTTGGTGGGTACAGAGCTGTCATATCTGTGTACAGTTTGGTGGGTACAGAGCTGTCATATCTGTGTACAGTTTGGTGGGTACAGAGCTGTCATATCTGTGTACAGTTTGGCGGGTACAGAGCTGTCATATCTGTGTACAGTCTGGTGGGTACAGAGCTGTCATATCTGTGTTACAGTTTGGTGGGTACAGAGCTGTCATATCTGTGTACAGTTAGTGGGTACAGGGCTGTCATATCTGTGTACAGTTTGGTGGGTACAGAGCTGTCATATCTGTGTACAGTTTGGGTGGGTACAGAGCTGTCATATCTGTGTACAGTTTGGTGGGTGCAGGTCTGTCACTGTGTACAGTTTGGTGGGTACAGAGCTGTCATATCTGTGTACAGTTTGGTGGGTACAGAGCTGTCATATCTGTGTACAGTTTGGTGGGTACAGAGCTGTCATATCTGTGTACAGTTTGGTGGGTACAGAGCTGTCATATCTTTGTACAGTTTGGTGGGTACAGGGCTGTCACTGTGTACAGTTTGGTGGGTGCAGGGCTGTCACTGTGTACAGTCTGGTGGGTACAGAGCTGTCATATCTGTGTACAGTTTGGTGGGTGCAGGGCTGTCACTGTGTACAGTTTGGTGGGTACAGGGCTGTCACTATGTACAGTCTGGTGGGTACAGAGCTGTCATATCTGTGTACAGTCTGGTGGGTACAGAGCTGTCGTATCTGTGTACAGTTTGGTGGGTACAGGACTGTCCCTATGTCTGCTGCGGTCACAAGTTTGGAAGGTGTTACGGAAGAAGGCCTGGTGAATGGCTGCAACGTATCTTGCAGCTGGTACATGCGGCTGCCACTGTACATCGGTAGTGAATGTTTAAGATGGCGGATGGGGTGCTGATCAAGGGGGCTGCTTTGTCCTGGATGGTGGCGAGCTTCTTGAGTGTGGTTGGGAGTTGCACTCATCCAGGCAAATGGGGAGTATCCCATCGCACACCTGACTGTCAACTATGGTGTTGTTTTGGGTAGTCCAATTCAACAGATGTTAATCACAGCAGCATGGTGGCACAATGGCTAACACTGCTGCCTCTCAGCGTCGGGCACCCGGGTTCGATTCCAACCTCGGGTGACTCTATAGATTTTGCACCTTCTCCCTGTATCTACTCCGGGTGCTCCACTTTCCTCCCACAGTCCATATCTGTGCAGGTTAGGTGGATTGGTCATGCTAAATTGCCCCTTCGTGTCCGAAGCTTAGATGAGGGTACGGTGTGAGGCCAAGGAGTGGGCCTATGTGGGGTAGTATTTTGAAGGGTCGGTGCAGATTCGATGGGATGTTATTTGTTACTTGTCTGCCCAAGCCTGAATGTAGCTGAACATTGGGATAGTCAGAATGTAGCCCTGTTCCTGACCTTACGGCAGAGGAAAGGTCATTGATCAGATGGTTGCAGATGTTTCCTTTATATTATACCCTCCCATAGAAGGAAAAATTGATCTGATTCCCCCTCTCCTTTGAAGTGTAATGCAAAACTGTACCACTGGTTGATTATCGAGGTGAATCAGGTGATATCCACCCATATTGTTACCCACTCACTCCTGCAGACATATCCATCTAGTCATGAACACCGGTGGTTCCAACTGGAGTAGGTGACCAATAAGCTGGCAGTGCTGTGGAACTAACCCTTCAATACATCAGTGGAAGGGTGAGAGAGAGCCTGCAGTTCAGCAGAAAAGTCTGGTGTTTGTAAGACTTCTTACTGTTCAGCAGGAAAGTCACCTTTTAGGACAGTTTCACTTTCTTGCTTCAGAGTTTGCAGCTTCCATATCTAGGTTAGATTAGGTTCCCATCCCCATCTCCCACTGACTGAGCGAATCTTTATTAGCAATAATATGTAGGTAAACGTTTGACGATGAATCCAGAATTATGAATAGAAATCCTTCTCGTGAGTATTGCAGTTAATGAAATTAACCTGTGCTCTCAGAAGCTGTGTACCATCTGAGCTGTGGGCGGTTGCAAAATCAAATCTCTTCCGAGGATTAAACAACCATGCGTTATTGAATAAAACATGAATTAGTGAATGAGTAAGAACGATCTAATATATATTAAAAAACACACGAAATGCAAATAGATTGGCTCAATACCAATCTATCCTGGCATTCTTTTCATTATTCATGTGGGCGTAGTTGACTACGCCAGCCTTTATTACCCATCTTTAATTGACTTTGAAGGTGGTGGTGAGCTGCCTTCTTGAACCGCTGCAGTCCAGGAGGTGTAGTTACATCCACTGCTATTAGGGCAGGATTTGGACCCAGCGACAACGAAGGAACGGCGATATATTTCCAAGTCAGGGTGGTGAGTGACTTGAAGGAGAGTCTTCAGGTGGTGAGGTTCCCCCATGTATCTGCTTCTCTTGTCCTTGAAGACGGTAGTGGTCGTGGGTTTAAAAGGTGCTGTCAAAGGAGCCTTGTCGAGTTCCTGTAGTGCATCTTACAGATGATGCACATGGCTGCGACAGTGCATCGGTGGAGGAGGGAATGAATTTTTGTGGAAGGGGTGCCAGTCAAGCGGGTTGCTTTGTCCTGGATGTTGTCAAACTTATTGAGTGTGGTAGGAGCTGCACTCATCCAAGCAAGTGGCGAGTATCCAGTTACACGCCTGACTTATGCCTTGTAGATTGTGGACAGGCTTTAGGGAGTCAGGAGGTGAATTACTTTCCGCAGGATTCCTAGTCTCTGACCTCCCTTGTGGACGCAGAATTTATGCGACCAGTCCAATTCAATGTCTGGACTGATCTATACAATGATTCTTTTCTTGTATAAACACTTTTGCCACAGTCAGAGGTTGCAGGTTCAAGTTCCACCCCAGGACTTTGGCAAACAAAATCAGAAAGCTGAAACTCCACTGCAGTACTGAGGTAGTGTTGCGGTGCTGGAGGTGCTGACTTTCATGTGAGTTAAGTTGAGACCGGGATTGCTGTCTCAGGCAGATGTAAAAGATTCCTCAGCACAATGTTGAAAAAGTGGAGTTATCCCTGGTATTCTTCAATCAACATCACAAAAATAAATAGTCGGGATATTATCTCATTGCTTTTTGTGAGAGTTTCCTGCGGGCAAATTAGCTGTTCCAGTTCCTGCATTACAACAGTGATTACGCTTCTAGCATTCTCCATTGGCTGCAAAGCAATTTGAGGGAATTATGTGGTGGTGAAAGTTGCCACATGAATGCAAGTTTCTTTTTCTCTCACGGCACAAGCTGAACAAACTTGACTTATCTCAATGAAAGGTTGCAGCAGATTCTCTCTGTTCAATCACGTATATTCTCATAGTCATTGTGAATTGGAATAACTAACAGCTGGACTCAAACATAATGGGCAGCACGGTAGTACAAGTGGCTAGCACTGTGGTTTCACAGCGCCAGGTTTGATTCCCCGCTGGGTCACTGTCTGTGCGGAGGACATATGGCGGCACGGTGGCACAGTGGTTAGCACTGCTGCCGCACTGTGCCAAGGACCCAGGTTCAATTCCAGCCTGGGTCACTGTCTGTGTGGAGTTTGCACTTTCTCCCTGTGTGTGTGGGTTTCCTCCGGGTGCTCTGGTTTCCTTCCACAGTCCAAAGACGTGCAGGTTAGGTGGATTGGACATGCTAAAATTGCCCTTTGTTTCCAAAAAATTGCTAGGAGGGGTCATAGGGCTACGGGGATAGGGTGGAAGTGAGGGCCTAAGTCGGTGCAGACTCGATGGGCCGAATGGCCTCCTTTGGCACTATATGTTCTACGTTCTATGTATAACTGGCTGTCATGCACTTAATTAATCAATTCACACAGTTGGTGCCTTCCTTCAGGTTTATAGTTCAAAGGCCGGTTTAAATCATCTTTGCAACGCTTGTATAGATTTAGGCCAAAAAAAAAGGAACTCAACAGCAGTCGACTTTCAAACTTGTGTTTTAAAGAGAGAGCCACCAAAGCTAAAACTACTCTTCATTTCACTTGCCATCCAAATGAGCGAAACAAACTCCCATGTTGTCAAGCGAGTGAACCTCTGATCAAAGGGGTTTGGCAAAATGGCTGCCATGGACCTAAAACCTATGTGCATGCTCCACTCGATCTCGAGGTGGAATGGATGCACATCACACACAGAACTCTATCAGAGTGGTGTTACGTGATAGCTGGTTGGAGATCCTCCATTTGCTTCCCAAACTCTGGTCTATAACTGTGTTTCATTTGACTTCGATCTATTTTCAGTCAAGCTTCTTGTAGGCTTCCAAAGAAAATGAGCTTTCCTCATGGCAACCTTGCGCACTGGTCGAACTGACATTGGATTCTCCCATGGTGAAGGTACAGCACTGTACAATTAAAGGTAACGTTATGCAGACAGTTAGCTGGGCTTTGAGCATCTGGGCAGGTCAAATAACATACTAATAGGAGCAAATCCAAAACATGGGTCAGCATTCCAGTATAACATGACCAAATCTCTAAAATAGTTCCTTCAGATAATCAACCTCATTAAATATTGAAAACTTAATGTTGTGTTAGGAAAACAAAGGTAGTTTTAAAGGATTTATACTTGTGTTGGTACATATTAGAAATGAGGTATGGTTAAAGTGGGTTTAATTTAATATTTCTGTGTAAGAAAGGATTAAACTATAGTTAGATTCATGCTGGATAAAGGTGTTTGCATGTGTGGGGGTTTCCTCAATTCAAATTGTGCTTCTCTTGTGCTTGGAGAGGGTTATGGCATGAAAAGTAATTACGCTGGCAGGAGCATATTACCGTTCCTTCGCAACCTTTTAAGATCAAAAGGCTTTTTGAATTTAGTTTTAGTTGAATCTGTTTGCAATTGAAGATAGGACATCGGGAAGTGAACATCTCTCAACTCTGCCAATAGAAGACAAGCTGGACAGGACAAGGGAGCTGCAAATAGGCAAACTTCCCAAATAACCAGATACAGTCCAGATAACCAGGCAGTTAGGACAGAAAGAATGTCTTAAAAAGATGTAAATTAAGGGAACATAGACCAAGGTATTGTTCAGGAGAATTCAAGGGAAAAGTGAAATGTGAGTGAAAGAGACAGCAGCAGTAACCAGAGTTAAAGAGGGAAAGCAGACTTCAGAGGTAAATCAGAAGTATGATGTCATTTCAAAAGAGTCTGGGCATTGCGAGTTAAAGCAATTGTGATTAGTTTGTACAAAATTCAAGACAAAGAAATTCCGACTGGGGTTTGCAAAACCTTGATGCTAGATTATTTGTTAAAAGTGGAATGGAGGCTTTGTTTGAAAGAGTAATTTAGAAAACCAGGACTGGATTTCGGAATACAAACTGTTGATAGAAAGCATTGTTGTGAAAGAGGATTTTGAAACTTGTTTTTTTTGGATGTGGAGTTTGGAAATTCTCAAGTGGCAATCATCCTTTTTGAGGAGAAATCTACATTCACTTGGGTTCAGAGTGGAGAGTTTGACCACAGCCAGTCTGTGTTTAAAGGGACTGTGTGTTACTGAGACTATTGTAGCTTAAGATATACTTTGAAAACCATGTTAACCAAAATGTGTGCATATTTGTGAAGCTAATGGAGGAGTAGAGGAGTATTGTCTCAAAATCCAACTTTTAATGTTATTAAAAAAACATTCTTGTTGTTAAAACTAATTAGCAGTCCTGTGACTCTGTTCCTCCACATTTTCTTAAAACAAGAAGCAAAAGTTTCAGTGTTGGATTCTCCGTTCCGGAGCCTCAGTGCTGACGGCAATGGAGGATCCGTGGAGTTCCACGACGGAAAAATGGGCGCCACACCTGCACCGGTTCCGCTACTGGTATGGGGCTAGCACCGGCGGCACATAGAACACCCACAGAACACGCAAAAAACGGTGAGGGAATCGTCGGGTTGTGATGGGGACACGCAGAACTGACAAGCTGCAGCCGCGTGTACACTTGCACAGATCACGTCCATAAAGGTGGCGTCAGTTGTGCTGGACCACGTACCCGCCCACCCCAGCCCAACAGTCCACCTGCTGGCCACCCCTCGCTACTCCCTTCAGCCCTGGCAGCAGCCCCTCGGCCAGCGGCACCACTGTCGGTGAAGTGTGGCGGTGCTGGACACTGTCTGTACGCCCTCTCACTCTCTCCACAGCCACCACGCCAGATTGATACCACACGTGGACCATGCCGTCAGGAACTCGGCCCATCGGAAGCGGAGCATTGTGAGTGGGCCCGATAATGAGATGCGAACACAGTTGCAACAAAGTGCGGCACGTGGCGCAATGACACCAAATTGGAGGGGGCGGAGCATTGCGACCCACCGTCAAACTGCCACGATTTTGGCATTGGGTGCTATTCTCCGTCCGATCGCTGTTCCAGATTTTCGGGCAACGGAGAATCCCGCCCATAGTCTTTTGAGCCAGAGTTCTATTCTGGGATTTTCCTGTCCAGTTGGAATATTCACTGGGATTGTAATAGTTGCACCATGAGACCATAAAACAGGGGAGCAGAATTAAGCCACTCGCCCATCGAGTCTGCTCTGCCATTCAATCATAATAACAATCGCTTATTGTCACAAGTAGGCTTCAATGAAGTTACTGTGCAAAGCCCCTAGTCGCCACATTCCGGCACCTGTTCACGGAGGCCGGTACGGGAATTGAACCCACGCTGCTGGCATTGTTCTGCATTGTACTGCATTACAAGTCAGCTGTTTAGCCCACTGTGCTAAACCAGCTCCTCATGGCTGATATTTTCTCATCGCCATTCTCCTGCCTTCTCCCCATAACCCTTGATCCCCTTATTAATCAAGAACCTATCTAACTCAATAATTTGGCCTTCACAGCCTTCTGCGGTAAAGGGTTCCACAGATTCACAACCCTCTGGCTGAAGAAATTCCTCCTGATCTCCATTTTAAAGGATCGTCCCTTTAGTCTGAGATGGTGTCCTTTGGTTCTAGTTTTTCCTACAAGTGGAAACATCCTCTCCACAGTCCACTCTATCCAGGCCTCGCAGTATCCTGTAAGTTTCAATAAGATCCCCCCTCATCCTTCTAAACTCCAACGAGTACAGACCCAGAGTCCTCAACCGTTCATACGACAAGTTCTTCATTCCAGGGATCATTCTTGTGAACCTCCTCTGGACCCTTTCCAAGGGCAGCACATCCTTCCTTAGATACGGGGCCCAAAACTGCTCACAATATTCCAAATAGGGTCTGACCAGAGCTTTATACAGCCTCAGAAGTACACCCCTGATAAAATTGGCCCTTTAATTTTAACCTAAAGGTCTCCAACCCAAGGCTCTCCAACCTATTACCTCCTAGGAGGTGACTAATAGTGCTTGAAGAGCTTCTGAGGTTTGGACAAGGTCTTAATGTGTCCCTAATTAACCATATTCTGAATTACAAGACTCCTTTACTCTTGAATACAATACAAAGTAGTTCTCTCTTTTCCTGTACACATGACGTGGAGATGCCGCCGTTGGACTAGGGTGGGCACAGTAAGAAGTCTTACAACACCAGGCTAAAGTCCAGGTTTCTTTGGAATCAAGAGCTTTCGGACCGTAGCTCCTTCTTCAGGTGACTCACCTGGTGTTGTCAGACTTTAACATGGTGTTGTAAGACTTCTTACTGTTGTACATAGCTCACCACTCCAGGAAAAGTGATTAGCGCCAGCACTCTGGTGGATATGGGAACTTTCTGAGCAGCTTTGTCATGTTTATACTTCCTGTACCCTTTCAGCTCAGACGCTGTGATGGGGAGTGTAAGATTATCCACTTTGGGAAGAATGGTGAAGCATAGTATTTTAAATGGCGAGACCTGGTAAATGTTTGTACTTAGTGGGATTTGAGTGGCCTTGTTTGTAATCAAAAAGTTAACATGCAGATACAGGAAGCAATTGGGAAGACAAATGGTATGTCGAAACTACAACATACTGACAATAAAGCTCAAGACTCAGGAGGTCTTGCCGTAATTGTAAAAGCTTTGGGGAGACCATACCTGGAAAAATAGTTTTGGTCTCCTTCCCTAAGGGAGGATATATGGCGGCACAGTGGTTAGCACTGCTGCCGCACTGTGCCAAGGACCCAGGTTCAATTCCGGCCTGGGTCACTGTCTGTTTCTCTCCGTGTCTGTGTGGGATTCCTCCGGGTGCTCCGGTTTCCTCTCACAGTCCAAAGGTGTGCAGGTTAGGTGGGTTGGCCATGCTAAATTGCCCCTTAGTGTCCAGGGGTGTCCAGCTTAGGTGGGGTTACGGGGATAGGGCAGGAGAGTGGGCTTCTTTCAGAGGATTGGTGCAGACCCAATGGGCCGAATGGCCTCCTTCACTGTAGAGATTCTATGATTCTATCCTTGCCTTGGAGAGGGAACAACAAAAGTTCACTTAATTCACTCCTGTGATGTGCAGGTTGTTCTCTTGGGTGATGGAGCAGAATACAAAGATAAGGTGAGAAAGTGGAATTGGTTAGAGAAGCTCAAATGTGATGACAGCTAATGGATTTTGAGATCTTGAGCACAAAACAGCTTTGTTTTACTTCCGGAAATGACCAAACTGCACGACAGTTGATGGATTGGATATGAGAGACTTATTGAAAGGTACTGAAATGTGAGATAACTATGTTTGTTTCGAGGAGGAAGAAAAAGGGAACAAAATAGTTAGAAACCAAATGAAAGGGAAAGTTTAAATAGGCAATACATGGGTGGCGGTGGGGGAGGGGGGGAACTATGAATGAGACAAAACAATTTTAAAAATTTGTGCAGTTTGTTTTACAGTGATTAGGCTGCCCTGGGAGAAGTTTAGTCATCGAGCTTATGCAGGCGACGGTGTGAGTTTGATTCTCTTGAGCAGTCCACACTCTTCAGTGGGTGTCCCTGGATTATAACATTGATGTATGTGTGAATTTACTTTGGGATTCATCAATCAGTGTATCAGTTATTCACTGCAGTGGCGAGTGAAGTGAGTGATCTCCACTGGGGACACTAGCCTGGGTGCCGTGACTATCATCCAGAAACTGGCGAGCCTGCGATCAGCCCACATCAGAGGGGGAGAAAAACAAATCGGCACATAAATTCTGATCCGACTTGGTTTAAGCAGCGGTTTGTCACTCCCATCAAGTCGAGTCCTGAGGCAGATTCTGTTTCATGGAGAAACATCCACAGAATCTGTCTTGCAGTTGACACGGTTTGAATGTTGGCAGCTGGGACCTGAAGTCTGGCACTATGCTGGCTGACGGACAGTTTTTATAAGGCCCTTGTAAGTGATAAATGGCCAATCACATTTCCACACAAGTGAGTAAACATCTGCAATTCATCCACTCTGATCGAGCTTGAAGTATTTTCTCAGACAAACGACAAATTTTGCAGCATTTGGCAAGTATCCGAAAACAACTATTGAGTGTTGAGATTAGTGCAGATCAGTCAGGGGTTGTAGCCTTTGATTAACATTTTGAACTGAGGGGTGGGTATGGGTTTTCTTTGCATTGCGGCGACACAGATGTTGAGATGACAGATTTGGTTAAGGAATATCTTCAAACCTGCTTCGTTAAAAGCGTGATTTTTGTTTTTTCATTCTTTGAAGGGCTGTGGGCTTTGTTGGCTAGACCAGCATTTATTGCCCATCCCTAATTGCCTTGCGAAGGTGGTGGTGAGCTAGCTGCCTTCTTGAATCACTGCAGTCCCTGAAGTGCAGGTACACCCACAGTGCTGTTAGGGAGGGAGTTCCAGGACTTTGATCCTGCGAAGGGTAGGAACGGCAATATGGTTCCAAGGCAAGGTGGTGACTACTTGGAGGTGGTGGCGTTCCCATGCATCTGCTGCCTGTGACCTTCTAGGTGGAGGCCGATGGTTTGGAAGGTGCTTTTGAAGAAGTCTTGTTGAGTTCTTGCAGTGCATCTTGTAGATGGTACACACAGCTGCCATTGTGCCTCGGTCGTGAACTGAGTTTTTTATTTATTCATTTACGGAATGTGGGCGTCGCTAGTTTGGCCAGCATTCATTGCCCATCCCTAATTGCCCTTCAGAAGGTAGCGGTAAGTTGCCTTCTTCAACCGCTGCAGTTCCTGAGATGTAGGTGCACCCATGACTCTATTACTCTAAATATTTTTATTGAATTTTTACATTTGTACACGACACAGGAGATGATTGAGAACGGTTATTATTTACAATTGACCTGGTTTCTTAAGCACTCTCCCTTCCTTTTTCTGTTATTTGGGATCTGTCTTAGGCCCTTTCTTCTGCAGTAGATGTTATAATCTACCGTTCAACATGGTTTTGTTTTTATGGTTTATGGGGGGGCGCAGAGGGCCCCCTCTTCAATCGTTCCCTGGGTCCCCTCCTCATGTCCGCTCTGTGTGATCCTGTTGGTACCTATTGATTTCCCGCCCCCCGCCCCCCTCCCCCGTCTCTTCCTTTGAACAGGTCTTGGAACAGGCTGATGAATTGCCCCCTCGCTTTGTGGAAGCCATCGTCCGACCCTCCGATGGTGTATTTGATCTTCTCCAGATGGAGAAATTTCGATAGGTCTGCCAGCCAGTCTGCAGCTGTGGGTGGTGCTGCTGATCGCCAGCCGAGCAGGATTCTCCGGCGTGCGATGAAGGAAGCAAATGCAAGGGCATCGGCCCCCTTCCCGGTATAAAGTTCTGGCTGGTCCGTTACCCCGAAGACTGCCACTTTTGGGCATAGCATGACCCTCACCCCCACAACTTTGGACATCACCTCAAAGAAGGCTGTCCAGAACCCAACAAGACAGGGGCACGCCCAGAACATGTGGCGTGGTTGGCCGGGCCTCCCTGGCACCGTTCATGTTTGTCCTCCACCTCTGGGAAGAACCTGCTCGTTCGGGTTCTGGTTAGGTGCGCCCTGTGCACCACTTTAAACCTCAGGATGGGTATTTGATATATCAAGGCCTGAACACAAGTACTGGAAGTATGTCCTGCAAAGCCTCAGCACAATGGCCTCAGACTTTATGTGTACATTTCACAAAACTGAAAATCATGACAGATATGTAGGCACATTCTTGCAAATGTGCACTCCCAGAGTAGTTTGTCAGTAAACATTCATCTCATACTTCACTGACTTGGCCGTACAGCTCCAATTACTCGCCGTTTCCTTTCAGATGTATACATGCCTTAATTGGTGGTGTTCTCTGATGTACCATCAATTGGACGCGAGACACGATGAAGATCCAAACTGAGGCTTTAATCAGCTAGTTGTTAGCCCGGTGGTCGACTACAGAGAAAGGCCGACCGCCGGGAAACCTAGGTACTTATACCCCACCTCGGAGGCGGGGTCTACTTGCCTCTCGACCAATTGGTGAGCAGTCACATGACTAGTCCAAGCCAATCAGATGAGAGGCACATGACCAGCCAGAGCCAATGGGAAACCAATGCTCTGCACCAATGGCAGTGCTCCCACTCATATCACCACATTCTCCTGTCATGGGACATCACATGACCCTTGGCTGCTGTAAAACCAGGATTCCTTTGTGCCAGTATTGATGGCCACTTGTTCGACTTTTGCTTTCTGGAACTCACGTTCCAGTTCCTCCACTTTTTTTTCCCGCTTTCACAAACCTTCTTCGCCTCTTCTTTTTTTTTTGTTACAGCCACGTTGAGGCTCTCTGCTATTTTTTGGTTGGGATTTTCCACATCCAAGTCTCTCCGCTTCTTACTCAAATATCCTCTTCCTCTGATTTTTCTCCTAGGTCCGAGTTTTGACATGTCACCAGGCATTTTAGATACACCGAGTTTAATTCACCAGTTATTTATCAACTTAACCAAATTAATTACATGTATATGTCCAGGTTAATTATCTAGATCGTGCCGTATGGGCCCAGCATTGATCCCACAGGATCAATCCAATTCAAACAGCTGCTTTCTCTTTCAGCGACTTTCTAATCCACAACCCAGTTTTACTCAAAATATATACTGCTTTAGGCTTGTGCCTCGCTAGCATTTTGTATATTAGTTGGTAGCACTCTTGCCTGGGTCAGAAGGGTCTTCAGTTCAAGACTTACTGGACAACTGACACCCTGTTGTAGTACCAAGGCGGAACCGTATGACCTTACTGAGGCCCCAACTCCATGTCTACGTGAATGTAAAAGACCCGATGACATTAATCAAAGGGACTGGAGTTCTCCCAGAGTCCTGCAAACATTCCTCTCACAACGTTGATAGGAGCGAGCACGTGATCTAGTTTTATTCGATTGAGGTCAGGTCTGGCTGATGTGGTCACCTGCATAATAGCAAATGCCTTTCAAAGTAATTAATTGGGCGTGAAATACTTTGAGACATCTGGAAGATGTGATGTACCTCGGGAGCCGGGCCAATTTGTAGGAAAATACCTCTGGAGCCGGACCAAGTTGGGAGGGAAATACCTCAGGAGCTGGGCCTAGTTAGAGGGAAGTGCCTCCTGGAGCCGGGTCTAGTTAGCTGTAAGTGCTTCAGGATCCTGGCCTAGTTGGAGATAAGTGCCTGAGGAGACAGACAGTTGGAGGGAATTACCTCAGGAGCCCGGCCCAGTGGAGGGACGTACCTCAGGAGATGGACCTAGTTGGAGGGAGGTTTCTCAGGAGCCGGACCTATTTGTAGGGAAGTACTTTTTTAGTCTACATTCCAGTTGTTCCAACTATCTTCAGCTGTGAACAGGATCATGAGAGAGAGCCACATTTAAGGGATCAGTTATGATTTAAGAAGGTTAATTGTGACCCAAGGTGCCTAGTATATAACTGTCAGGATGAGATTGGTTTCTTGTTTTATCTCCTGCCCAGCTTTTTACGCTTCACTGAATTCGATGAAGAGTTGAAAAAGGTGGTCAGCCGGACCCTATCAAAATGGTGAGATGGTGGCGGCCATGAGCTGAGCAGTCACACGAAAGGTGGCTCTCATCAAAGAACTTTGACTGCGGCCTTTTAACTTCAACAAACAGGCACCAAAAGTACTCATAATTCCCCCAGACTAACCTCCCATTGACCGCACTGCCAAGCAGGATAGAAAAGAATCTGCCGCCCAGCCAAAAAGCCAGTAAAAACGAGACGAGGAAACCTTGGCTTCTGAGCAGGGAACTGCACACGGAGGCACAAAACCGGTGAGGGTCGACCCCGCAGAGCTCCCAGCGCAGACCCCCCAGCGTAGACCCAGGCGCTGATGGATGAATTGATGTCATCACCCCCAAGCTCCAGAGATGTAGGGAGGAGATGAGAAAAGACCTCCTGGCAGTCGTCGAGGAGGCAGTCGAGCCGCGCTGGCCTCCATGAGGAAGGCAATGGACAGTATAGAATGGAGGCTGGAGACCCAGGTAACGACAACACGGACAAGGGGATCAGGTCGCTGCACTCAAGGCCGAGATAGTGAACTCAGTCAAGACCCAGATGGGATTGAAGGTAAAGTCGAAGACCAGGAGAACTGATCGTGTCAGCAAAACCTGAAAATCGTGGGATTGCCGGAGGGAACGGAGGGGGGAAGCCCCACAATACGTAAGCGATGCTCGTGAAGGTGGTAAGTGAGGAGGGCTTTGCCAACCCCCGAAGATGCACCACGCCCACAGGTTATTCAGCAGCGGCCCAGGGAATCGCTGCGGGCGATAACCGTGATGCTGCAGAGGTACCAGAACAAAGAGCGGGTACTGAGGTTGATGAAGATTACGAGAAGGTGCAAGTGGGAAGGACATTCCATCCCCTTGTACCAGGACATTGGGGCAGACCTGGCTAAGCGTCAGGCCGAATTCAACAGTGCCAAATCCACCCTGTACAAAAGGGGTGCGGTTTGGCATGCTCACAGGATAAAGAATGCTACATTGATGCCCTGGAGGAAGCCAGAAAATGGACTGGCCAACCAATGATACAGGGCAATGGTCAGAACGTGAGCTGCAAGAATTCGAAAGGGGCAGAGCGACCACAGGCAGAGGTGCGGGGGGAAGGGGGAAGAGACGTAAACAGTGGTTAAATCAGGGAATCCGACTATTAAGGGAGCTGCTACAGTAGTGAACAGGCTGGTGCATGGATGAACAGGGAAGGAGGAGCATGTGGCGTGCCTCCTGGGAAGGAAGGAATGCCTGGGCGAGTGGACAGGAAAAACAGAACTTCAGGGGAAGCAAAGGGAGGGGTGGGGTGGGTGGTCCGAGGGAGGTAAAGAAGGTGATAAAGCCAAGAGGGGACTGGGGAGGGGGGGGGGGGGGGGGGTGAGCATCTAGTGTTGATTTGAGAATAGGGGGAGAAACAGGGGAGTGTAGGGGAGGGGGCTAGAGCGCTCAGACAACACGTGGAGATGGTGAAGATGAAGAAGTAGTCAGAGGCCATTTTGAATCGTCCGTGAGCAAGGGTAGTTGAAGTAGGATAACTGCATACATGACCTGACAATGGACAGATCCATCTCCAGGACGAAGATCCGTGTCAGGAATGGCACGAGAATTGAATGGGTTTATGAAGCCGATGGGGCCGGTAGACCCGTGGAGGTTCAAACACCCAAGAGAAAAAGAATTCTCCTTCTGCCTCGTGTAGACCTTTTTGTAGTAGGGACAAGAGTGCTTCCAGGCGTAACAAGGGCAGAATACTACACGATTGTAATCTTCGACCACACACCACATTACATACTTCCAGGCGTAACAAGGGCAGAATACTACACGATTGTAATCTGCGACCACACACCACATTACATACTTCCAGGCGTAACAAGGGCAGAATACTACACGATTGTAATCTTCGACCACACACCACATTACATACTTCCAGGCGTAACAAGGGCAGAATACTACATGATTGTAATCTTCGGCCACCACCACATTATCTCACCCTCCATGTAGTGGGTGGCACTGAAGGCAGTGATCAGGGGCAAAATCATAGATTATAGGGCTCTTGCGGACAAGAAGGAAAGGGCAGCCAAGCAGCAGCTGATCGACTCCATAACAGGAGGTGGACTGACGGTACTCCACAGTCCCAACCATGGAACTGCTGTCAGAAAGGAATAAGCTGCAGATGGAATTTAATCTGCTCTCTGTAGTGATCTCTGTATATCAATATACATGATCAATGTATGTAAAACTAGGGTAGTCAATTCAACACTAGATGTCTCACTATCAGGTGATATATAAAGGACATTCCCGCTCCTTCGGAGAGAGTGTGCTTCAGGAGAGTGAACAGACAAGACGTAGAATAGCTAGAGAGAGAGAGAAGTTATAAGTTATTTCATTATTACATTGTATAGTTAGTTATCTTTACTATATTTTATTTCTTTACTCGTTGAGTATTAAGTAAAAAGGACTTACATTATTTATATTATTCAATAAATTAGTTTATCTTTACAAGAAGACTATTGTTCATTTCATCAACTCGGCTGGTTCAAAGAATAATATATTATATTGCAGAAGGTAATATGACACTCTCCAGGAGGAAGGCATCCACCAGCTCTGCCAGGCACGGGTGACCTTCTACGAAGGTGGAGACAAGGCCAGCCGCATGCTGGCACACTAGCATGGAAAGCAAACAACCGCAAATCAGAAATGGGAGGATGGTATGACCCAAACAAGGCTAACGAGGTCTTTGCAAACTTTTACCGAGGGCTATACACCTCCGAACCATAGAGGGGGACTCGGTGATGGAACAGTTCCTCGACGGACTGGATATACTGGTATTGGGAGAGGACCGGAAACGAGGGCTGGAAGCACCGCTACGGCTGGGTGAAATCGTGGAATGCATTCAGGGAAAACGCCAGGACTGGAAGGGTTCCCGGTAGAATTTTACAAAAATTTGTAGCAGCACTGGACCCGCACTTGTGGAAGATGTTCAATGACTCACTGTCGAAGGAGGCCGTGCTGCCCACGCTGGCCCAGGCCTCGATCTCATTGACCCCCAAAAAGGACAAAGACCCAACAAGAGTGTGGAGCACACAAACCCACCTCTCTATTATACGCTGATGCAAAATTCCTAGCGAAAGGACAGCTGAGGTGCCTGGAGAGCTGCCTGTCAGAAGTGGTCGTGGAAGGTCCGACTGTGTTTGCCAAGGGCTGACAACAAACAGCGAACATCAGATGCCTGCTAATAATGACCCATCCGGGGAGAGTACATCCAAGGTGATCGTCTCCCTGGATACTGAAAATACCTTTGGTTGAGTAGAATGGAGGTACTTCATGGAGCTACTTAAACGGTTTGGGTTTTGTTGCTCTGTTTCTGTTCCAACAGCGTCGCCAATACTGTGGGTATTTCTATTTATCTCAGTGAACCACAAGCCTTCCCTTATATCGATCAAATGACCTCACAACCAGTTTTAGTTCAAAAGATGGTTTATTTACATACACAAGAGTTATCTCAACATGCAAACACAATATCTACTACGAGTTAAACTACACCTATTAGCTACAATAACCTATACTTAACTTCAGGGCGACCGGCACTGTGCAAATGGATAAGGCCTTTATCTGGATTTCACTTGGCTGGTTCGAAGAAAGTGGCTCTGTCTCTGCTGGGCTCATCCGTCAGGTAGCGATTGTTGGTCTTGAACTTGGCTGGCTGTTCCTGCTGCAATTGGGCTGGCACAGGCCGGATCCAAAAGAGACAGAACACATGGCTGTGTCCTCTTTTATCCCTCTGGGATTTTGAGCTCTTTGGGGCAGTCCTTAACCTTGGACCCAATGATTCGACAGGGCTCTGATCACTCTCTTCGATTTCGGCCAATAAAGGGGCAGGTACCTTAGTGGCTGGGCGGGTCCTTAGCGGTTATTGACTTTGGCAGTTGTGCTTTCTGAGTAAGGGGAGTGGCGCCGATCAGTCTGTGGCTGTACTGGTTGCTTGATTGGAGTTCTATTGTCTTTGGAAAATGGGCCATTAAAATGCAAACGAGTGAGGGTTTCAATCAGGTCTGGTTATCTGTGTTTTAGATACTCATAGGCTCTGTATCTGAGTCCTGGATTGGCCATAATTCCCATGGTCCTTTACAGGTGGCCATCTTAGATGGCTACATTCCGTCCTCTTGATGCTGAACGCGAAGCGGGGTGGATCACACTATTGATCCCTATTCATCCTTGGTGGCCCGGTCACCCTTGGTCAAGGCAAGGCTCTACTCTACTCTATCATATGGTTTGGGACATTTACCTAATATTCCATTAATACATTCATAAATTAATTCATCTCTAACGGTTACTATAATTCAGGTCAATATAACATTTAATTTATCCGCGCAGTTCATCTCTAGCTAACGCTATCTAAGCTACTCTCGTGCTGCTGGTGAATATCAAAGAACTTATATACAGTACAAAATTTAAAACCGCAGCATCACATTTCTACTTAATCCTAATAAAGTTAAAGAGGTACATGGTTTATTTGTAGCAGCGATTGTTACATGAGTTCATTTTGTTGAATTACAAAGAAGGGGGACCGGACTGTATATATCGGGGAGCGGGAGGCTTTTGCTCGCCATTTACGGAGTCGGAGTGTCTGAATGACACTGCAGATTATTGCAATTACTAGAAGGGCCTCTACTGTGTATGAAAGGGGATTCCACTTGGCAATGATATCGCACCAGGTGGGGGTTTCGATGTCTGTCTTTATGTGTGGTGTAGTGTCCGGGCTGGTGGTGGCCTGATGTGTGGTAGTGTTCGGGGCTGGTGTAGTGTTTGTTACAACAGTCCGTTGCGCGCGCAGTTGCAGAAGGCCAGCGATGATCCAAATGCATGTCAGCAGTCCTTGCTTCATCCTGTGTCTTCTGTTATCCGGGTAACCGTTATGATTGTCACCATGTGTGACTTCCTCTCTCTTTTTTTCGAAATACCATTTTGAAGAGACAAGAAATGCAAAAATCTTTTTTTTTTAAAGTACAGAGACTCTCGAAGCTTGTGGTCGATGCGGGGAGTGGGCAGACAATTTATTTGACCAGTCTTTTCTTTACTTGCAACCAGTGGTGGTTGAGGCTCACCTTAACCAGCCGAATTTCAGGGCGGCCAGTTTTATAGAGTTTCGTCCCAGGGCTCAGAGGTAGTTCGCGTGTAGCAGTGTGTATAGCAGCAGTGATTAGCAACCAATTGTGTCATATGTGTAAATAGCATGTGGGGAGCGTCCAGGGGGTCGCAAGAGGTAAAGGAAAGAAGGAGTGAGTGTACGGAATGTGGCAAAATGCATTCTTTATGCCACAACCAAAGGGTGAGCAGAGAAGGTGAAACTAAGGCCTGCCAAAGGCAACGCAGAGTGCAGAGAACCATTCCAGAGCGTATGAAGTGATGGGAACATGAGGTGCGTGTGGGCCGCTGCGGGATAAGGATGGGTGGAATCCCCGGGTAGGGCGGGGATTAGTGCCGTTACTCCACTACCCGACCGGATGCATTTGGGGTCCTCGGGTAGGGCGGGGATCAGTGCCGTTACTCCCTACCTGGATGACCTGGGTGGACGGTAAGAGTTTGTAGTCGTGTGGAAACTTGTCTTAAAGACTGGGAGAACAGTGATCTGCTTCTCAACAAACGTGTACCTTTAACTGTCATTAGGCATCGTACCCTCGAATCAGAAGAGTAATTTTTGTCGGGCGACATGAAATCAAACCATGTAGTGGAAAAAAAGAAGGAAAAAGGCGGACAGGCTCCATCAGAACTTTGGACACCTTAATATTTAGGCGGTGTCTCTTTCTCATCATCTGGACATCTCGGGGTTCTGTACCAAACAGTGTTGTAAAAGCATTACTGAAACGAGAGTCAGTATCTGAAACATCACCATCTCCCGGTTGCCAGACTCATGTCTGCCGTTTCTGTGCATTGGCCGCGTGGGGCGTCAGTCCAAATCGTCATGCCTTACTAGTCTGCAAGAGTTGTCACGGTACCAAAGAGGGGCTTGTTTGTCGTGAGGTTTAGGGGCGATGGGAGTGGAGGGCAAGTTACTGTGGTCGGGCGGTAGCTGTGGCGGTGGCTGGGGGAGGGCATATAGGGGGGTCAAAGATATCTATGTCGTGGTTCCAGGGGCTGGGGTGACTGGGGGCAGAGGGATCGCGCCAGTGTTCAGGGGTAGTAATCAAATCCGGGAGGCTCTCGCTGTCGTCAGAGTCAAGTTCAAGGTGAAAGTCTGTATCTGTGGGCGGAGACAAGTTCGGGTCTGTGGGCGTAGACAAGGGACAAATGCCGGCATGGTTGGGGGAAGGTTAGCATAGGGGTTGTCGATGGGCGGGGAGTAATCATCTCCTATTGCCAGAGAGATGTGGTGGGAGTGGCTGCATTGTGATCCGTAGACTTTGAGTTGGTTGATGTGGAACCGACCAGTTTTACCGTTGAGGTACGTTATCTTGTACACGGAGGGGCTGACTTTGTCTGAAATGGAGTAGGGTGCTGCAAATGTGGGGGAGAGGAAAGTACTAGGGTTGTGAAGTGAAATCATTACTTGCTGACCGACTGTGTACTCTATGGAGTGGAGGGTTTTGTCAAAGCAGGCTTTACTCTGCTTCCTTCTAGCGTCTAATCTGACAGCTGCAGCGAGTTATGCCTCTTTAATGTAATCTGTATCCTGTTGGGCTGCATTTTCGTGTGTGAGGGCGGTTACTGTAGGGCTTGCCAGATCGAGGCCTAATAAATATTCAATACCCTTAATGCGCTGTGCGGTCATGAGAGTGTGGGAGGTGAAACCTGTGGAACTGGAAATGGTGTTCCGAATAAACATGAGAGCAAACAGAAGGACTGTGTTCCACGTGGTATTGTCCTGTTGCACCATCTTCCCACTGGTCGCTTTTAAAGTTTGATTCATTCTCTCGACAATGCCACTGGATTGGGGGTGATATGCTATATGGAATTTCTGTCTGATCCCAAAAATTGTTAAAACGTTTTTGCATGACTCTGCCAGTGAAGTGGGAACCTTGGTCTGACTCAATGCTGCGGGGGAGACCCCAGCGTGTGAATATCTGTTGGGTCAAAACCTTAGCGGTGGCCTTTGCTATGTTTGTCCATGAGGGAAATGCTTCTACCCATTTAGTAAATGTGTCGATTACAACCAACACATACTTGAAACCATTTTTGCAAGGGGAAGGGGGCCAATGTAATTGATTTGCAAAGTTGTCCAAGGGCCATTCACGGAACGGGTGTGACGTAATTGCCCTTTCTTTGGGTAACGTTCGGGATTGTTCTGAGCACAGATAAGGCAATTCTCTGTGGACTAAGAGGGACACTCTCAGAGGAGAGGATATTTTTGTGGACAAAAGGCTGGTGTCCCTGGGGGAACTCTGAGAGGCTCCTAACTCCTGAAAGGGAACAAGCACAGATACCTGCGGCAGCGCAACTTTCTCAGAAAGGAGACAAAAACATTCCCCGAGAGACCCGGACACACATTCCTGGACACAATGGTAGTGCTGGACTGGTTAGGGGACGACAAATGTAGAGACATCTACGGGCGAATCATAGAAAAGGTTAGGAGACTCGACAAAGGGTAAACAGGTCTCTCTTTCCCCCCCCCCCCCCCCCAGCAAAACAAATGTAATTATAAACAATGTAAAGAGTCCTAGCAGTAATTGTAAATACCTATGTAAAGTTGTGTATAAGTCTTATTATTAAACTTTTAAAATCCCAATAAGAACACTTTTAAAAAGTGCATGATACACACTAATGTAAGGAAATGATGGCACTGGGACTACTGTCACAATCACGGGGGCAGCTTGTGATACTTGTGTTGGTGGTGTTATTACTCTGGTTGTTATTATAGTTCTTGTATTCTGCAAAGTTTTGATATCAAGTGCAAAAATTCCAATAAAAATATTTTCAATTTTTAAAAAAAAGTTAGATTAAAATGATCCCCAAAATCTATTCAATTATATCTGTGATTTTTTTTTCTCTGTCTGGAAATGCTGATTATTTGCCCTTTTTCTTGGCAGGACTCCTCCAACAAATCTGCTGGGTGACCCAATCGTGGAGTGGGACCTGTTTACTGTGACAGTAAATATAAACTCTGCAGATGTTTAAAGTAGAATGCACATTTCAGTTTGTTAAAATATTTCACAAGACCGAAGTTAATTGTTTTCTGGACATCTGACATATTTTGGGTAACACTCCATCTTCTGTGTGACCAATTGTGTTCACTGAAAGTTGGCTGAAACCATGTATGATGGTCAATAATGAACCGTGTAGCTGTTGACACCAGATTATTCACATCTACTCACTCCATGTTTTCTTTCAGAAACTGTTGAGATTAATGATTCATCACCAAATAGTAAAAGTAAAGATAAAATTACTTGGTAACAGTTGGAGCTGTTAAATGGTATTGAACATTCCTAACTAAAGCACGACAGCTTTAATATAATTTGATCTGTTTCTGGAAAAAGAGACATGTAGAAGCTTTTCATCTTGCAATACAAGGGGGGGAAACAAATGATTTATAATGTATGAGATGGGAGCAATGATTGGTTGGCAAGTGGACTCTGGTGGAGACGTTGCCGCGGAGAATGCACCAGTTGCTGGTAACTGACAGTTAACTACCAAGCATGTCTCTTTTATACAGCAATACTCCAGTTCCGTGCTACCAAGTGACTATAATTTGCTTTATAAAAATGTAATGGTGAACACCTATAGATTTGAGAAGTACATGTTGTATAACAGACATCAGCTCCGACGCTGAAAGAGAGGCACTCGTCACACAGTGGAGGAATTAACCGACCTAAACTGGCAGCCACTTTTCTGTATATAATCCATTGCCGAGAGCTTTGTTTAAATTTGATTTAAATAAACAGTTTGGTGACTTAAAGCTGCCTGGCCTTTGGAAAACTTCAATTAAATGGGTAAAATATGCACAGCTTGGAGCCTGTATAATGGCCTATCCCTGTGAACTGCCGTGTGTTATGAGAACAGAACTCGTTGGCCTTGCTGTTTTACCAGCAAGCTGTTTAATGTTTCACCTTTTTGATCCTGTATTAAAACTACAGATAAAGTACACTTCTTGCTCAGTAGATTATCCTTCATTTTTGAGGAGAGTCATCATACTAAAATAGAAAGTTGAGGCCTGGTCTAAAGATTCCCCTGCTGGGGACTATTTCCTAACTATAATAACAGTCTGCCATTTCAATGACCCCTCTGCCTGACACCCATTATTCCATTGGGCTCCATTTGTCATCTTGTCTTTTTATCATTCCGCCGTCCATGTCCGATTCACTGGCTCTGTTCTTGTAACTGGGAAGAAGCCTCTGTTCTGTATTCTGTCTGTGGACTTTTACTTTTATATTCTAAACTTAATTTCATTGATATGATGTGGAGATGCCAGCGCTAGACTGGGGTGGGCACAATAAGAAGTCTTTAATGGCAGGTTAACTAACGTCGAACAGGTTTATTTGAAAGTGCATGCGTTAATTGAAAAGCATCTCCGTTCAAAAGCGTCTCTTCCTAGAAGCCATTCCTTGCACCCTCGTTGCTGCTCCAGTTCACTGGGACACGTGTCTGCTGAATTCCAAGTTTGTACAAAGCCGGAAATAAAACGGACTCGATGCTGTGTCCGAGCCTCAATCAGAGATGCACTGCTGCCCAGTCTGGCGCTGGATGAGCAATCTTATCATATTCAGCCCTTACAATCTACAAAACTGATCCCCTAAGGGTTTAATTCAGCTACAAATCGCTGCCGCAATCATTTATCGAGCACAGCAGGGGTATTGGTGCCAGAATAATGACCATTTCATCACGGTAGCACACGGCTCCCGGAATATTCGGGTTTTTCCCCTCCCACCAAAGTGACAGTGAGCCATATTTTACTGCAACATACATCTGCCATTAGTTAGACTTGCCTTTGCATGGTTAGGTTTTTACTTATTTTCACGTGCCGAGTTGCTGAAACTGAGAGCTGATAATTGCCCAGTGAGGTAAAACCAGGCATTTGGTACCCGAGTGAACGGGGCAAGCGGCTGTGTATCTGTGTTTCAGATTAAAGGATTGAGAAAGAGGCACGGTGGAGAAGGAAGTGTGAATTAGACTCAACGAATTTGTTGTCGAATCAGATATGGAAAGAGAGGGGAAATAAAGATTGGGTTGACATTTTAACAATTTAATCTTTTACCTCAAATTTTTTGGCCTCTCCAAAAACCTGAATGGATGAGACTCCAGCCAGTAATAGTTTATATTCAGGGCCAGAGAGGCAGATTGGCATTAATTAGCATTTACCATGTATGTAGCGGGGTATTGGTCTTTTAATGACATGATGACTTTCTGTGGCAAGTTTAAAGTCACATCCACCAGGCAAATACAGTGGGGGCGATTCTTCCAAATGGAGCTCAAGTGTTCGTGCCGTCGTGAGCGCCGTCGCGTTTCACGATGGCGCGAACCGGGCCCATGACGACCGATTCTGTCCCCCACAGGGGGGCAGCACAGCGCTGGGGGGGGGCAGCACAGCGCTGGAACAGTTCACACCGTTCCAGCCTCCCTTCCCGCCACTGAAGAGGCACCGCGCCAACCCGCGCATGTGCAGTTGGGCCGCGCTAACCTGTGTATGAGTGGGGGACCTCTTCTGCGCGCCAACCCTGACTCAACATGGCATCGGTGGGCCCGGATTGTGGGCCAGACCCCATCGGAATGTCCCCCCCCCCTCCCCACAGACCGCACCCCGACCATTTGCGCAGAGTTCCCGCCGGCAGGGACCAGGGGTGAACGGCGCCGGTGGGACTCTGTCATATCCACGTGGCCGCTCGGCCCATCCAGGCCGGAGAATCGGTGGTCCCGCCGATTCCAGCAGCCGGCGCCGCACCAACCACACCGGCGCAAATGGCGCCGATTCTCCACACCTGGGAGAATCGCGCACAGGCGTCGTGGCATGGTTGCGCCGATTCTTCGGCCTGGCGCGGTGCTCTGAGAATCGCCCCCAGTGACTTTGCACCACTCAGTGGTGAGGCAGACAGCAAAATGTTTTTTCAGTGAAGCTAATCGTGGAGCAGTTCCACTTTGCAGCTGTTTTGGTTCCCCTTCCATGCTGTCCCCTTGCTTGAATGGCGCAGTGGTGCGGTGGTTAGCACGCTGCCTCACAACGCCAGGGACACGGGTTCAATTTCGACTGTGTGGAGTTTATTCTCCCCATCTCTGCGTGGGTTTCCTCCGGATGCTCCAGTTTTCTCTCACAGTCCAAAGACGTGCAGGTTAGGTGGATTGACCAAACTAAATTGCCACTTAGTGTCCAGGGATGTGCAAGTTAGGCGGGGTTACGGGGTTAGGGCGGGGGAGTGGTAGGATGTTCTTTCAGTGAGTCGGTGAAGATTCGATGGACCAAATGGTCTCCTTCTGCACTGTTAGGATTTTAAGGAACGGTTGTTTTGACAAAACAACTTATTTAGCGTCCAAGTTAAACAACCTCCTAAGAAACATGGACCTTTCCTCTAAGAGTGTCTAGACGGGCAGCGTTCCAGACCGGATGCTGGTTAGCAAGGAACCCTCCTTCTGGAATCAGAAAACCTTCAATAAGATGGGTTCTCCACTAGGAATAAGCAGCACTGCCAGATCAGCAGGCCTCCCAGTTCGAGGAGCTGCTGTTCTTGCCTCCCGACCCTCAAACCATCATCCTCTACCGTTATGGAGAAGGGAATTAACAATTGAGTGGCTTTCCTCGTCTTGGCTACCTGTCTGCTCTGTTCTGTGATCTACATTTATTTATCTTGTGTCTTCAATGTAAGAAAACTACCCAAGGAAAATCAGAGCAGGAAGGAACGTCAAACAGTAGATGTCTGGAAAGTGAGAAGATGTCACTCTCTTGAGTGGGGCTTCTCACTGATGGCTTCTCTATTTGAACAGCCGATCACTCTCCATTCAAGCACTGAGAATTACGTGCTGAGTAAGGTACAAGGTGTAGCGGGGGGGGGGGGGGGGGGGCGCAAACATGCCATCGGGAGGTTAGAAGGGAAAGAAACTAAACAGTTTTGGGACTGAAGGGGTTAGAGGTGGAAAAGATGTTAAGTTCTCACAGGACTTTCGGCAAGTGCAGAACATAAACCTGATTAAATAGGAGTCAGTGGATTTTGCATAAGAGACTTCAATAAATCAGTTGTGAAATAAAATGCTTTCCTTCTGCCAGACATGTAATCTCCTTTCTGCTGTATTTACTGAAAGATATTTAGACAGGTTATCCTAGTTAAACTGGAAATCTGGGTAACAGAGTTCTAAAGGAGTGACACAAAGACACAACACGGCTACAAGCATGGATATACTGCCAGAAAAGCTCAGGAGGCCCGAGAGGGTATGTTAAACAATATTTAATTCGTTAACGTAGAGCAAAGACCGCAACGCGGTTTACAATTCAACGGTCCCAGTGGGGTTAGGCTTTTAAAGGGCGAATGTACGCGCCCCAGTCGGGCGGGCCTCCGCCCACGAGCGGGAGAGCTCGTCGTCTAACCGGAGAGATCGACCAGTGCGGCCCCTTGGGCCTCGTGAGGTTTATTGTAATTACAAATCAAACACTTGTGAAATTTCTACCGATTTAGGTCACCTGCTGTACTGCTTGTTTCATAATTAACGTTTGTTTTACTTTTGTGATGACGTTTGTAAATCTCTTGCGTCCATGGGTCTAGTTACAGTGTCTCGTACCCAGTCAGGTAAAGCTGTTGCTACTCCGCGCGAACCTTGTGCTTCCGTTCCAAGCACAGAAGAAATCTTGTACTTGCACAGTGTCCTGTTCAATCTCCCACTGCCGCACAGAACAAGGTTGTCAATTAGTGCAATAGGACATTAGCAGCTGCATGGAGACTGCCCAGTTTAATACTTTTAAACACTTGAGATTTGGACATTAGTCAAATAAAGGCAGCTTTTCCCAGCGTGCTTTCTTTCATGCTGATTTCCCTCCTCCCACCTTTGGATTGTAGCAGTGTGACATTTTCCTGGTCGTGTTGACTGCGGTTTATTACGTTTTAAAGTTCTTTCCCCACCCCCCCCCCCCCCCCCCCCTTCTCCACACTTAAATTTTACCCAGCTACTACTTTAACTACATCCTCCTTGTAGATACAAAAATGAAGTTATTTGTTTGCTCTCCTGTGTTGGATTCCAATGATCAAATTCTTTTATAGCTTTTCCACCCCCTTTCTCTAGCCTCCTCCAATCCTACAGCTCTCCCAAGAGTTTCTGCGTTGTAGCTAACCTGTTGATAATTTCTTGAATTGCCTCTATTACATACCTTTGTTTTTAAACAACTACATGTCGAAGGAAATGTATGTTGTTATTCTGGAGAGAGAGAGGGGTCAAGAAGGTGAAACGTCACTCCACCTCTGGGGGAGATTTTTAAGGAGTTTTACTTTGCATTTGACATACCTGAGCATACGGAGCAGCACGGTAGCATGGTGGTTAGCATAAATGCTTCACAGCTCCAGGGTCCCAGGTTCGATTCCCGGCTGGGTCACTGTCTGTGTGGAGTCTGCACGTCCTCCCCGTGTGTGCGTGGGTTTCCTCCGGGTGCTCCGGTTTCCTCCCACAGTCCAAAGATGTGCTGGTTAGGTGGATTGGCCATGCTAAATTGCCCGTAGTGTCCTAATAGTAAGGTTAAGGGGGGGAGTTGTTGGGTTACGGGTATAGGGTGGATACGTGGGTTTGAGTAGGGTGATCATTGCTAGGCACAACATCGAGGGCCGAAGGGCCTGTTCTGTGCTGTACTGTTCTATGTTCTATACTGAGTGTCTGAAATGAAAGGTGTTCAATTTTCCAAACATTTGACATCACTCCACGAAGACAGCAATCTGTCCCAAAGGAAGGTATTAACCCAGCCTGAGTTGTTAAGGAGCTGTCGAGCATGGTTAGGGGACAATTAAATGAAGGCTATGTTGTCGTAATCGGTAAATACATTCATCATCCGCAGCTAATCCATTCAGACCAGGAAAGTTAGCAGGTCAGTACCCAGGTGTTTATCTTCTCAAATGGGGATAATCCAAAGTGTGCACAAATTTTCCAGTCATTGGATAATAATCAGCTAGAATGCAAAATGGAACCAGTGATCAGGAAGAATCTGGGATTTTAGGTAATGTTTTTAACAAATTAGCAATAAAATAGGTAAATAGTTATATGAATAAGTCTGTTACAGGATCAAATGAAAGTTTAGACAATGGAGGGAATGTACAGTTTAAATTGTTTCAAATTTTGCTGTCGCATTGTTTTATTGAAATTATTACTATAATAAGCACAAAGTATTCTTGATCGAGTGGATTTATTGCTGTAATACTAATGTTTATTTCATTGTTACAGTATTTTTATTAATTTAACATCGGTGTTTATTTCAATGTTAATATATTCTAATATTTGGAATTATTTCATTGTTTGCAGTTCACACACTGTGGTAAACAGAGCTGGTTATAACCCTGAGAGGCAGGAATCTCTGTGAACCTGTCAACAAACTAACAGAAAGGCTGTAAGAAATGGTGATGAGCTTTTGAGTGCTGGATCGGTTAGCTCAGTGGCTGGATCGTGATACGGAGCGACACCAACAGCCCGGGTTCAATTTTCATACCGACTGAGGTTATTCATAAAGGTTATTCATACCTTCTTAACCTTGCCCCTCGCATAAGGTATGATAACCCTCCGGTCAAATTACCACCAGTCAGTTCTCTCTATCAAAAGGGGAGAGCAACCGATGGTCCCTCTGGGACTGTGGCAACATTTATTTGACTTGAGGTGGAGGGGAGTGTTTACGGAACACTATTCACCTGTATTTCGCATCTGTATTTTTTGTATGCCAACTGTGGTTTAACTGGTCGCATTCTTGCTTTTGAGTCACACGGTGGTTGATTCAGGTCCAGAGGTTGGAGCACACACTGCACTGACATGTCAGTCTGGGTTAATGAAGGAATGCAGTGTTTCCTGCATGTTGAATGAAGCACTCCACTGAAGCTTAATTCAAGTGGCCGTTAAGAGTCTTTGGCTGGAACTTCCTGTATGTTTCATGGATCGAGGATGCAAATAAAGGTGAAAAATAGATGCACAACCTAAATAATTTCATGCGCTTTGGGCGCATTTTCATTAGGCCCAAATTGCCGCCATCTTCACTCCAACGCATCTCTGCCCATAATAATGGAGCTGCCCCAAATTACAGCGTCCAATCTGAAAGTTTCCTGCAATTGGCCCAAGGCTTTATTTAAATTATGACCAGATTTCCAAGCATGCAGGCGCCTCTAATCACCTGAGGTCGGTCGAAATTAGTTTCTACAGGAATCACCAAAGCCATTCACTTCCTGTGCACATTGGCAGCCATTTTGAGAAATAAAATGGCTCTTATGTCTTTACCTTGCTCAACAATATACTGCAGGGGGAAGAGAAGCAGAGTCGGGAGACTTGGAGAGTGAAGCACCACAGACCTAAGTGCCTGGCCTACAAAATATATAAACTTTGACTCTTCAGGAAGATGTTTGCTGTATTTTGCAAAGAGGTCATCCACCAACTCAATAATTTGCTTGGTAACTAGACCTGCGTTTGACAGGTAAGAGTCCTGTTTCCACAGGACAGGGAAACTCAGAAGATTTTGAATATCCTGGTTCGAGCAATGGCAGAGATCATTGAGCTTCCAGAGAATTGCTGTCATCCCCAGAGTGCTCAACCAGATCAATAGACTATGTGTCATACAGGAGGCTCATCTTCAGAAGCCATAAAGCTACGTGAAGAGAAAGAGCTGCCACTTGCTTAGCATTCAGGTGGTCCACGACACCTGGTTGCTTATCCTGCAAGTGAACACACAGCTCATCTTTGTACGCTGCTGGACATTGCATTTAAAGTAAAACCGCCATAGTCTCAGATGATGATTGGCTGCTGCCCCCTTTGAGGGGGAGAGCTTACTGGTGGTGATTTAACCTGAGGATCACCACACATCAGGCAAGCGGCAAGGTACGTTAATTGAACCCGGGCTGCTGACCTTGCTCTGCATCACAAGCCAGCTGTCCAGCCAACTGAGCGAAACAGATTGAAGGTGAGGAAAGAGAAATGAAATGAAATATAATACAGAGGTGATCTGGAGAGGCATGGGGGTGCTGAATATCCTAGGATGTCTTACAACACTCCCCAGAGAGGAGAGCCGAGGTTATGGAGTAAAGGGTTAACATCAGATGCGCACATGATGCTGAAACAATAATAATGTCATCGCATGACTAAGAAGCAAGAGTGACCTGGAAAGAGGAGAAACTCCAACCTCGTGTGGAAAAGGCGTGAATACTTGCTGTAAATAAAGAGAATTGGCTTTGACAAACTGCAGACTTGAGCAGCATTTGGAAGAATAGACTATTCGCAAAATTCCCGTCTAGACCTCGACTCCACAACAAAATGGGGAAAATGGCAGACATGTTGGCGACTAGGGGCTTTTCACAGTAACTTCATACTTGTGACAATAAAAGATTATTATGTTGAACAATAACTGCCTCAGTGTTTACAGTCGAAAAGGAGGATAACTTGCCAGAAGTCCTGAAAAAATTAATAGTGATAGAAGACAGGGACTTAATACAATTAAGTACAGCAACACTAACTTGGAAATTAATGGAACTAAAGAGTGAAAAATCCCTAGGACCAGACGGTTTCTATCTGAGGGTGTTAAAGGATGTATCGGAGCATTGTAGATGCCCTAACTATAATCTTCCAGAGTTCTCGGGATTCAGGACTGGACCTTCTGGATTGGGAAAATTGAACATGTCACGTTGGCGAAAAAGGGAAACCAGGCAATTACAGACCAGTTATCCTAACATCTTGTGGTGGGGAAATTGCTGGAGTCTATAATCAGGGCTGGGGTAACTGAACACCTTGAAAAATTTCAATCCATCAGAGAGAGCCAGCATGGATTTGTGAAAGGAAGGTCACTCCTGACTAATCTTATTGAATTTTTTGAGGGGGTGACTAAGGTAGTGGACAGGGGAATGTCTATGGGTGTCATAATAATAATCTTTATTCGTGCCACAAGTAAACTAATATTAATACTGCAATGAAGTTACTGTGAAAAGCCCCTAGTCGCCACACTCCGGCGCCTGTTCAGGTACACTGAGGGAGAATTCAAAATGTCCAATTCACCTAACATGCACGTCTTTCGGGACTTGTGGGAGGAAACTGGAGCACCCGGAGGAAACCCAGGCAGACACGGGGGAGAATGTGCAAACTCCGCACAGACAGTAACTGAAGTCGAGAATCAAATCTGGGTCCCTAGCACTGTGAAGCAACAATGCTAACCCCTGTGCTGCCACCATAATTTATATGGAGCTCCAGAAGACATTAAATAAAGTCCCACATAAGTGACTCTTGACTAAGGTGGGAGCGCAAAAGGTTGTGGGCAAATTATTGACATGTTTTTTTTTTGTTTTTTTAAGTGTACCCAATTTGTTTTTTCCAATTCAGGGGAAATTTAGCGTGGCCAATCCACCTACCTTGCACATCTTTTGGGTTGTGGGGGTGAAACCCACGCAGACATGGGGAGAATATGCAAACTACACACGGACAGTGACCCAGGGCTGGGATTCGAACCCGGGTCCTCAGCGCCGCAGTCCCAGAGCTAACCACTGCGCCACATGCTGCCTTTAAATTATTGACATGGTTAGGAAATTGGTTGAGTGGCAGGTGACAAAGAGTGGGATAATGGATAATTACGCTAATTGGCAAGAGGTGAGTAGTGGTGCACCACAGGAATCTGTGTTGGGGCCTCAATTATTCTCACAATTTATTACTCACTTTGATGACATAGAAAGTCATATATCCAAATTTGCGGATGATACAAAGTTAGGTGGCATTGTCGACCGCCTAGATGATAGCATGAAATTCCAAGAAGATATCGACAGACTAGGTGAATGGGCAAAATTGTCGACAGATGGAATTTAATGAAAGCAAGAGTGAGGTTATCCATTTTGGACCCCAAAAAAAGGATAGGGCAGAGTACTTTCCAAATGGAAAGAGGTGAGGTGCTGTAGATGTCTAAAGAGAATGGAGGTTCAGGTGCATAGGTCCTTAAAATACCAGGAACAAGTGCAGAAAAAGAATCCAAAAAGCTAATGGAATGTTAGCCTTTATATCTGGAAGTTTGAAATATAAAGACACAGGTGCTATGCAGCGATACAAAACTCTGGTTAGACCCTACATGGAGTACTGTGACCTCAGGAAGGATATTTTGGCCTTAGAAGGAGTGCAACATAGGTTTACAAAAATGATATCTGCATTACAGGTGTTGGGTTACAAGGAGACGTTACTCAAATTAGACCTGCTTTTGCTGGAATTTAGAAGCCTAAGAGGTGATCTGATTGAAATATTCAAGATATTAACAGGGAAAGACAGGGTAGATAAAGATAAACTATTTCCACTGGTTGGAGATTCTAAAACTAGGTGGGCATAGTCAAAAAGAAATTAAACCATTCAGCAGAGATGTTAGGAAGAGCTTCTTCACTCAAAGGGTTTGGAACTTGCTCCCACGAAATGCAGTTGAAGCTAGATTCAATTGTTAATTTTAAATCTGAGACAGATTGATTTTTATTAAACAAACATATTAAGGGATATGGGCCAAAGGTAGGTATATGGAGTTAGGTCACAGATCAGACATGATCTCATTGAGTGGCAGGACAGGCTCGAGGGGCTGAATGGCCTCCTCCTGCTCCTATGTGCCTAAGAAAAGCAAACCTTCAATGGAAGACACAGGGCTGGCAAGAAAAGAGCTCATCGAAGGAGGACAAAAGTAAAAATATATATAAGACTCACCAAGACGTCAAAATTGAGGCACAGAGCCAGAAACCAGACAGCAGTCAGCAAAGACCCAATGCATTAAGCAGCAGCACAGAAGCAGGAACAAATTGGGAGGGCTCAGGAGACGCATGGTTCTGAGAGTGGTCTTGAGGATTTCATTTTCAAATGCAGAAGGCTCACAACAGGTCATGAACTGGGACAGTTGGAGAAAAAGGATACAAAGTACAGAACTGCTTCAAGATTATACAAAATGGCTCAAACGGATTACATTCCAACCCTTATCTATCAAATGACAAGGTCCCGCTGGAGCAAATTTAAAAGTCAAAGGCCCTCTGGAATAAACTGCGAAACCTTCCTGTGTCATTCAAAATCAAGAGGGTTATCTGCTAAGCAGAAAGGCATGCCTAAAACTGAAAATTATCTATACACTGGATTAAGTTGTTGATGAGAACCACAGCAGTACATTTCAAAGTGAATTTTCAGAATTGTTTACAGCCCAAGGGAAGTTAAAGATTAAGTACCATACCACCCTATCAGCTAAAGCTAAGCCAATTTGTGTTTTTACCTCGAGGTCAGTCCTTCACTCAGTCTTCGACAAAGTCAAGGGTGAAATTGGAAAGGTGCAACAGCAAGAGGTTACCTCAGCAGTCACCATGCCAACAAAATGGCGTTCAGCAATGGTTACCATCCCAAAGCCAAACAACTCAGTAAGAGTCTGCGGGAATTTAACTCGACTAAACAAATTAGTGTAAAATAAGATTCGCCAGATGGCTTCTGTAGATGACAGCTTTGCCAAACCAGCTGCAAGTATTTTATTTACCAAACCAGAATCAAACAGCATATTTTGACAATTGCTTCGGGACAAAGAATCCAGATCGCTGACCAGTTTTATAACACCCATTCGCTCATTATTGTTTCAATAGATTGATTATTCAGAATTCCATCCACTCCTGAAATTGAGAACAAAATATCTCAAACCCTAGAAGGCATGGAAGAAGTAGATTGCTCTATGGACAACATACTTGTACATGGACCCATGAAAGGAAGAACATGATCGTCGAGTTAGAGAAGAACATGATCAGTCCTGAGAGTTTCACAGGATTGCAACATTGAATGAAAAATGTGAATTCACCAAACCTATGATTACATTTCTAGGTCGCATTGCACAAGCCTCTGGAATAACAGTTGAACCACAAAAAACAAAGGTAATCCGAGTTCCCGCAATCCAGGAACATTACCAAGCTTAAGAGGTTCCTCGGGATGATAAACCCTGTAGGCACGTTCCAACCAAATTTAGCAGAGGCAAATGAGGCTTTCAGACAGTGTTGAGATAAGGTCAACACCATGCTGGAATGTGGACCAGCAAAATAATTTCACAGGATCAAAATCTTTTAATTTTCTCTGACATTTGAGCACATTATGACAGCTACTGGCCATAGTAGCAGTAGATGCACAGTTACAGGTCTTTGAGTGCATTATTATTTCAAGCACAGAGAGACCCCGTAAATATAGACTTGTTTACTATAACCCAACGTCACTCAGAAACAAGATGTCCTGCACTTGAGAAAGAAGCATTGGCAGAAACGTGGGTGTATGAAAAGTTCTTGGATTGTGTCATGGGGTTGCATTTCAAAATTGAAACAGACCATAAACTGCTAGTCACTCTTCTGAACATGAAAGAGATTGTGAAGATGCTGCCCAGAATCCAATGGTTCAGATCAAGATTAATGAGATATGACTCCATAACCGAGTACGTTCAAGGGAAGTACCAGATACAGTATTGAGGTTCCAGTTGAATGAACTAATCTAGAGGATTTGCATTTCACTGAGAAGGTGGAAGTATATATATGTGTCCCTATAAGAAAATACTATCTGGATGGATGGCCAGACTGTACTAACAATTCAATACTACGGCAATACTTTGAATAGAGAAAGCATCTCACAACCATTGACGATTTCTTAGCTGAGATAATAGTCATTATGAGAACAAGTCAGCTTGATACTCTTTAAAAACTTCACCAAGTTCATTTAGGGATGGCAAAATGTTGAGCAAGAGCCCAGCAATCAGTCTGGCGGCCATCCATTCCTCATTCTATAGAGGAAGAGAGTTGTAATTGTCTTACGTGTACAGCAAACAGTCAAGAGGAAGAACCACCATCATCGTCTACCTTTCCATCAAGGTTATGGGAGTGGCTGGGAGTGGATTGATATCATTTTGAAGGCAAAACATTCCTTACTGCCACTGATAATGGCATTAAGGGTAAAGTAGTAGCATGGATAGAGGATTGGTTAATTAATAGAAAGCAAAGAGTTGGGATAAATGGGTGTTTCTCTGGTTGGCAATCAGTAGCTAGTGGTGTCCCTCAGGGATCCGTGTTGGGCCCACAATTGTTCACAATTTACATTGATGATTTGGAGTTGGGGACCAAGGGCAATGTGTCCAAGTTTGCAGATGACACTAAGATGAGTGGTAAAGCGAAAAGTGCAGAGGATACTGGAAGTCTGCAGAGGGATTTGGATAGGTTAAGTGAATGGGCTCGGGTCTGGCAGATGGAATACAATGTTGACAAATGTGAGGTTATCCATTTTGGTAGGAATAACAGCAAACGGGATTATTATTTAAACAATAAAATATTAAAGCATGCCGCTGTTCAGAGAGACTTGGGTGTGCTAGTGCATGAGTCACAGAAGGTTGGTTTACAAGTGCAACAGGTGATTAAGAAGGCAAATGGAATTTTGTCCTTCATTGCTAGAGGGATGGAGTTTAAGACTAGGGAGGTTATGTTGCAATTGTATAAGGTGTTAGTGCGGCCACACCTGGAGTATTGTGTTCAGTTTTGGTCTCCTTACTTGAGAAAGGACGTACTGACGCTGGAGGGTGTGCAGAGGAGATTCACTAGGTTAATCCCAGAGCTGAAGGGGTTGGATTATGAGGAGAGGTTGAGTAGACTGGGACTGTACTCGTTGGAATTTAGAAGGATGAGGGGGGATCTTATAGAAACATTTAAAATTATGAAGGGAATAGATAGGATAGATGCGGGCAGGTTGTTTCCACTGGCGGGTGACAGCAGAACTAGGGGGCATAGCCTCAAAATAAGGGGAAGTAGATTTAGGACTGAGTTTAGGAGGAACTTCTTCACCCAAAGGGTTGTGAATCTATGGAATTCCTTGCCCAGTGAAGCAGTTGAGGCTCCTTCATTACATGTTTTTAAGGTAAAGATAGATAGTTTTTTGAAGAATAAAGGGATTAAGGGTTATGGTGTTCGGGCCGGAAAGTGGAGCTGAGTCCACAAAAGATCAGCCATGATCTAATTGAATGGCGGAGCAGGCTCGAGGGGCCAGATGGCCTACTCCTGCTCCTAGTTCTTATGTTCTTATGTTCTTATGATAACTACTCAAGGCAGACTGAAGTGAAAAGATTGCACAGCATCACAGCGGAAGCAGTCAGACAATCACTGAAGTGAACAAAGGCAACACATGGCATTCCAGACATTGTGATGTCAGAAAATGGTCCGCAATTTGGTAATGATGTTTTCCAAAAACTTTTTTGAAGGCATACAGCTTCATTCTTCTAACCAGTTTTTAGTTTTTCCGAGTTACCAAACCCTTTGCGTAAAAAGTGGTTTCTCGCCATTCGAATAGTTAATGGGAAGGCGGCTGCAACAGAAACTAAAACCTAATATTATCTTGAACAACCACGAGGGGGAGAAATGATGTGAGGGAGAACGGAGAAACAAACAGGCTTGTCACTTTAACTTCGGAGATGGAGCGTGAGAGTTATAAAGCCCAGGGAGAGAGTATGGGTAAGAGACCAACAGTAAGAATGGATAATAATTAAAAGAGCTCAACAATTGTGTTCCTATAAGATTGAGACAGATCAGGGAAGTATAAGGAGAAACTGTCGCATCATAATAACCTTGGAATAAAAGTCAATGGACACTTGCACTTACTACTACGATCCCAAAGGATATAAAGAAGAAGAATCAAGACAAAGCTCGACACCACACAGGTGAAGGATGTTCATACTGATAAAAAGAGAGAATGTGTAATGTCTCAACATCGGAAACATCTCAACCTCGATCAGAAAAGATCAAGATAATTGGTCAAGCCACCTGAGAGAATAACCCTGTGAAGTTTGGGACTTTGGGAAGAAATGTAGCAGGGTGTATATAATTAGGCTAAAAACTGTGGGAGATGTAGAGTCAAGGGTTAACAGCCGAAGCACATGATACAATGATAATGTAACACCAAATAATTGAGTAACAGAGGTCCAAAAGGAGCAGATGTTCCAACCCCATGCAGGGATCCCAATCTGTATGTAGCAGCTGTTAATAAAAAGGAGTGGTTTTAATAAACTGTAGTCTCGAGCAGCTTACTTTCAGAGAATAGACAAGCTTCAAAAAACTCCTGAAACAGATACTATGGCAGTACTTTGAACAGTGGAAGCACCTCATGGTCATTGATTATTTACTAGTCCTCAATGCAACAATCATCCCACTGAGAACACTTCAGCTGGATATTCTTCACCAAAGCCATCTTGGCATAACTAAATCAGGTTGTCAGGCATTACTCGATCTACAGAAGAAATGAGCCTGTAACTTCCTCAGAGCAGCAATCAGCGTCGGATTGTCACTCTTGTCATCTGAGAGTACCTTTAAGAAGTGGGTGTTTATTACTGCAGTGATGTCAGAGTGGGTGGAGCTGGGCTATCTGTCAATTTTTTACTTTTGCTTTTGGCTTTTTGCTGCAGGGTGGGTTTGGTTTCCTTTTAGTTTTGGAGAAGTTGAAATCACAGCAGGATGTGTATGAATCGCTGCAAGCTTATGAATGTTCATTTGCTGATTTAAACGTGGTAACTACTCTCAGTAGTGAATTTAAACCTGGTCTCTGTGTTAAAAAGGTCTTTTGTCTTATGGCTGTTAATAAGGAAAGATTAAGAATGACTTGGAGAGTACTGTATTCTTTGGGGAATTTATTGGTGTTGATAGTGGTTAAGATGTTTACTGTGGGTTTATAAAGTGTTAACTGGTTTCATAAATAAACATTGTTTTAATTTAAAAGTACTGTAGATCTCTGTTTTCATCACACCTGTAGAGTGGGTCATGTGCTCCCCATAACTACAATCTATTAAAAGTTGTGGGTCAGGTGAACTCCATGATACCCTTTGGGGTTCTCTAAACCCTGGCCCATTACAAATTGAGGGCTCGTCCACGATAAAAGTCTATCAATTGGATTGGCTTAGTGAGCTTAAAGACAGTGAGGGGTGAGCATATTGTGGTTGCTTTTCAGATGTGGTATTTCAGTTTAAGTAGGAAATGTGTTGTGGACAATGGCTCTTTCAGAGCCTCTGATGTTTTTGGGGGTGGAGACGGTCACACACAGTACCCTATGGACATAGACTAAAAACAGACGGTTAGATTTGGCAAAAACATTGCTGTTAACATTACCTGACAAAATGTGAAAAGATGAGGTAATTATGGTGGTGGCTAAGCATTTAAAATTGCCTGAGATACAGTCTGACTCATTGGAAATGGCAAAAATTCAGTTACAGACCATGCAACTTGAACATGAAAAAGAACTAATGCAGCTTGAATACGAAAGAGAGAGAGAGGAAAAAGAAAGAGAGGGAGGAAAAAGAAAGAGAGAGAAGAAAGGAAAACAGAAAGAATAGCCCTTGCAGCACAAAAAGAAAGAGAAAGGGAGAGACAGTTCAAGGAAAACGAATGAGAGAGAGAAAAAAGAGAGAGAGTTTGAACTTGAATGGCCATGAAACATGACAGTCAGTTTGGCAGATGTAAAGGAAACGTACAGTTGGAGGATAATGATGAGGATAGTGAGAAAGAGCGTCATAGTTGAAGGCTTGGTGGGGATCTATTTAAATATGTCCAAGCAGTGCCACGGTTTGATGAGAAAGGAGGTAGAAGCCTTTTTCATTTCATTTGAGAAGGTTGCTAAACAAATGAAATGGCCACAGGACATGTGGGTATTACTGATTCAAACAAGTGGTGTTGAAAGGAATTGTTGAAGTTGTGAATTTCCACGCAACCGCATTTGCTGTTAACCGCAGTACCAGGCGTTTTGAGGCTTTGTGTTCCGATATTGGGGCCGAACAGACACATTTATTGTTCCACACAGTTGGCTGTCAAGGGGTCAGGTGCTTGTCAGAGTTTATGAACTGAGGTATGGAATCCACGCTTTCCTCCTTGAGAAATCGTCCCCTCTGGCTGATTTGTTTGGTGGTGAAACGTTGATGCTAACTATGTCTTACCTTGCAGACATCTTTTCAATTCTAAACGAACTGAACCTCAATGCAAGGGAAGGATGATGATTGCTTTCAGCACAATGAAAAAATAGTCATTGAAAGTCTGGTAAGTGTGAGTACAAAGTCAAAATGACTACATGTTCCCCACACTGTGACAACACATTGAGGGAAAACAGTGATAGTAAGGAAACTGTCAATAGACTAGCAAGCCTTATTCAAACGCATTTGGCTGCGCTGATCAACAGTTTTTGTCGCTTCACTTTCCAGGGAAGTTTCAGATTTTGAAAGAGATGTGTGTGAAAAATCCTTTTTGAGTTTAAGACCCTGGAGTCAATTATTAACTTAAAGCTAACTAAAAAATAAAGAGACTGAACTTCTGTGCCTCACCTGTGATAGCACATTAAAAATGTGTTACATGAGGCTGTCAACATTCTGGTGTCGCATCTCTGAGGACTGTCCAGTGCTGAGTAAAACAAGCATTTTGTTGTTATTGCCCTTCACAACAACCTGCATGTGCGAGGTTGGATGTTCCATTCTCACAAAGATGAAGACAGCACAAAGAAACCGGCTGAACTCTGCATCTGATATGCAAATTCCCGCCTTCTCCTGGGAATCTGATTCAAATGGGAACATGAGGACCAAGCAGGCTCACCTGTCGCACTAAAGGTAGGCAAAAATGGCATATAGCGAAGATTGGCCGGTTGGTAAAAGTGGGCCCCAAGGGGAAAAAAGGTTGAAAAACACCGATCTCGACCCTGATCACACAACAAAACGGAGGTGTGCATCTTTCTCCATAACGATGCTGGTGTTACAGGGAAGGAGCCAATTGAATCTCCACTATGGAAGCCAGAGAAGGGGGATGTGGAAGATCTGCACTGAGAGAGAGCACGGAAACCAGAGTGCATCTTCTGGCACCAGGCATTTAGTTATGAGTCCCTGGTTGTTATCAGACCAGGCACAAGCCTCCCTCACTTCAACACTTGCTGTATTTTCATTTACCATTCAATGTAGCTCTTTTATAAAAACTGCTGACTGTTACAAGCATGATGCCTGAAATAATTAACTATATTTAGACATTTTAATGGCAATTAGATCCTGAGAATGTATTTTAGTTACAAGTACTGCTTTTTAGCAATGTTGAACTCTTAGATATTGGACAGCTACATTTACAAAAGTAAATTTTACTGATCATTAATCAAGGTCGGGTACTGTTGGAAACTGGATGTAAACTATTGCAAACTCTGGCGAATGTTACAATTAAACATTTTAAACTCTTTGGATCAAAGATCTTTTTCACTTAGCAGCAGCAAATGTCAGAAATGGCGCATGAATGTAACAGTCATAATCTTCCAGGCCGTTCACTCCTCTCTGCTCCAGCACATGCCATCAAGGAGGAATGATGTGGAGATGCCGGCGTTGGACTGGGGTGAGCACAGTAAGAAGTCTTACAACACCAGGTTAAAGTCCAACAGGTTTGTTTCAAACACGAGCTTTCGGAGCACGGCTCCTTCTTCAGGTGAATGGAAAGGCTTGTTCCAGAAATGTTTATATACTTTGACTTACTTTGTGAGCAATGCCTTCCGAGGCGAACCAGCCTACCGACTGAACTGGCTTGGGACAATTCACACCTCTTTAACCTGGAGTTACCTCTCTCTCTGCATCTTTGATGATTTGATTGCCTGCAGGTGCTCGCATTCCGGGGCATCTCTGACTGTGTCTATATAAACATTTCTGGAACAAGCCTTTCCATTCACCTGAAGAAGGAGCCGTGCTCCGAAAGCTCGTGTTTGAAACAAACCTGTTGGACTTTAACCTGGTGTTGTAAGACTTCTTACTATATTATTTAGACTATGATTTATAATTTTGAAACTATATAATCATTATTTACTGTGGAGAAAATATTGTAATTTCCATGCTGTATGATCCCTGGGGTATACGCCTGGCATTGTGTTCAATCTCTATTATTTGATTTGCTGTTATTTAGTTTGGTGCTTTGTACAGTTTCTCTGCCTCAACTCGAGCTACAGCAGAAGATTCCCCCTGAATCTCCCTCACTATCATTCCAAGCCGCTTCTGTTATAACCACATGGTTTCTAAAATGGTAATTATATTAGTCCCTGCCCACCAACAGACTCAATGTGAATTCTATCATCCTGCTGCTTTCTGTTATAATTAATTACTAAAGATCTTCATCACTCCTTAATTTTTAAATACTTCATTTTCTAATTTGTTCTTCCCCATGGTTTTCCAGCAGGTGCTGCTCTATTTCCTGCTGCCTTCTCTGTGTGGTAGGCCCCTGGTTACATCTGACACCTACTTTAGTGGTGTCAGATGTAAAGCCTCTTCACCTGAGGAAGGAGCAGTGTCTAAAATCTCTTCACCTGAAGAAGGAGCCGTGCTCCGAAAGCTCGTGTTTGAAACAAACCTGTTGGACTTTAACCTGGTGTTGTAAGACTTCTTATCAAGGAGGAAGAGGAAGGAGCCCGGGGTGAAAATGACTTCCCCGTTTCTCCCTCTTGGTACCCTGCTTGCACTCAGCAGTTAGATAATCTCCTCTTCCCCAACACCTGTAGCTCAGACATCTGTAAGAAGGGAAACATTTGACTGAGCAATTGAAATGAATTAATTTTAAACTCTTCGTAACAGTGCTATCAATGACCTACCATGCATTTCCTAGCCTCATGCTTGAGGAATTATTGTGTGCCCTCCCCCCCCCGCAACCTCTCTGTCCCACTTTTGGAGATCTCTAATTTACCATTTGTGCCTCAAGGTGTTAATGTTACACTATACTCAAACTACTCTTTTATAAGGTGATTTAAACCCATTATTAGCATGGGCTAATGAGATTGGCACGGGTGTAATCTCGGGTCCAACTGCTAGCGTAGGAAATTCCAGACCTGGTACACTATTTTGATCTGAATAAGAAGTTGTTTGGATCTCCTTGACCAACACCACCAATAAATCAATTTAATTATTGTGTGTGCAAATTGATGCTTGTGGGATCCTACTTGTGGTATATTTTGAGACATTTGAAGATAATGCACTACATGAACATAAAGAATATCTCTAATAAAAATACGTAGTGGCCTCTCAATTCCTATTGATCCTCGGGGAAAGCTGGGGACAGAGAGGAGAAACATTGAAAGGAGCTGGCGAATGCGGACCCTGGTTTAGCTGATGAAAAGCCACTTTCTAATGACACTTTGCAGAGGAGGCTGCCAGTTTCTGTTAATCCTCACCATAGCCGAGGTGTCTGTGAATGAACTGTTGCTGTGTCGGCTGCCGCCTCATCTGATAAATGAAGATTACAGAACTGAAAGATGAATGAGTTGCCTTTATCTTCTGCCAGAACAGCTATTGCGACGGCAGGAGGATTGGGAACAGTAATGAAAGGCATAAATTTTATTTAATCTGTAATATAATGGCAGTGATGACGTGAGAAGGTTTGAGATTGTCTTGGTTTGAGTACATCCAGTGCTGTTTTTAGTGCTTGGCCTCACTTTCTGCCAAGATTTTTCTCAGCATAAAAAAGTCTGCAACAAGAACGCTGCTCCACGTTTGGTATTACTGATTGCAAATTGATGACTTTAGGGTCCTTTAAATCCACTGCCAAAACTCGGTATTACTCACCACCGAGACACTGAGCATGCATCAAGTGACATTTCAATGATAAGCCAACCCACATTGGGAGGTGAAAAATGTGACTACTTCAGTGTTGTATCTTCCTGTGTCTTTGCGGTGTTGGAACTAACACTCGTATCATCTGCTGCTCAAACCCACTCTTCATTCTTCTTCCTCAATTTCCTTAATCTTCTCCAACTCAGAAGTCTCTTCGTCATCTCCATTGACTACGTGTTCCCATCCCCCAACATTCTATTATTATGCTTATTATTTTATTATTACTCGGCGGCATGGTAGCACAGTGGTTAGCACTATTGCTTCACAGCGCCAGGGACCTGGATTCGATTCCCGGTTTGCGTCACTGTCTGTGTGGAGTATACATGTTTTCCCCGTGTCTCTGTGGGTTTCCACCGGGCGCTCGGGTTTCCTCCCACAAGCCTTGAAAGACCTGCTTATTTGTTGAATTGGACATTCTGAATTCCCGCTCAATGTACCCAAACAGGTGCCATAGTGTGGTGACTAGAGGATTTTCACAGTAACTTGATTGTGCTGTTAATGTAAACCTACTTGTGACAATAATAAAGATTATGTTAAAGGAGAAGCTCAAGTGTCTGCTTTTCAAACGTTGGCTGCTTTGGTGGTTTTCTAGTTGGACCATTTTTCTGCATTGTGAACCTGGGCCTTTTGCCTTGATCCCTCTGTCAGTCACATCCAGTCTGGTGGAGTTCATGCTCTTTTATTCATCACGTGGTATTCAGAGAAATAAAAGCCAATGTTCAAATGGCACAGTGCTATTTAAGATCGAACGCAGTGACTCCATTTTGGAAGCATTTGGCCTTTTGCTGTTTTCCATGACACCAACCCAATAACTGTTTTAAAAAATTGAGCGCAAAACAGTTGTCTGGAAGAGCTCGAAAAGCAAGGAATCCAGCAATAAAAAAAAAGTTTAAAGCAAGTTAAATTAGCACAGTACATAAATGTAGCATGCTATGTGGAAGTACCTCAGTGACAATAGAAATAATTCAATCCTCTTAACGCTAAGCAACAGAGTAATTGCTTAGCGCTGAGAGGATTTAATTATTTCAGTTGTGTGTCACAATGTTCCAAGTAATCAGTAGTGTGTGACCCGAGTATTGATGAGTATAGCTGATTATTCCTTTGGTAAAAGTTTCAGAGGGACAATACTTCTTGTAAGGCTTTATTCACAGTGGGATATGGTGTTATATATGTGACAGCTCTCTTAACAGTGTACCCAGTAACTATTCTTCGCCTTAAAAGCTCAGTCATGAAATGTTAGTCGGCTGTACAAGTCAAAAGAATAGGACTACATCTAGTTTCTCCAGGATTTTTTAAGTCAATAACTGGTTGTCGGAAGAAGCCATTGACTTAAAATCCTGGAAAAACTAGATGTGCTCCTTTTCTTTTGACATACTGACATGTGAGTTAGGAGCCAGATCAGGCCACTTGGCCCCTTGAGCTGCTCTGTCATTCAGTAAGATCATGGCTGACCTGTTACCTCAACCCCACATTCCTACCTTTCACAGCCTTCTTCAGGAAGAATCTATCTAGCTCGGCCTTAAAAATATTCAAAGACCCTGCTGATATTCTCCCTCACAGACTAACATTCCAATGTAGTACTGAGGGACTGCTGTTTTATCACAGGTTCCAGACCATTGGAATGGATGCTAAACAGAAATCCTGCCTGTTCTGATAGTTCATTGGAATTTTACGAATTCCTTGGAATCATGCAACAGAAATCCCATATCCTGACGAACCATGTTGTCCAACCAATGGCACTACTTATAGATGAATAGATTGGCCATCCAGTCCCTATCCATTTATAGAACAAAATGACTGTTGTATCTGCCTGCCTAACAGTCAGTGCACTTCCCAAGTAACTGATTGTATGTGAGGTATTTGGAAATGTGATAAGGTGCTTTATAAATGTTAGTCCTTTATTTCTGTCCCAAATTGAAGGGTTCAGTGCTGGACTGTACTTGTCCATTGAGCTGGTGTGGCCGAGAGGTGCAACAGCAAGAGCAGGTCGTTCTTGTTCTATCGCCGCCTCCTCGTTGGTGTTTGCTAATTGAGCACAGGCTTGATGTGCAGCTGCAGAATCCCAGGCTGCTCTCTCCTTGATCCCTTCCATGGGGACATTACTAACTGGTAGGCTTAATGGCCTAGTATTTCACCTGTACTAATCAGAGTATGTCCTTTAAGAGCACGGTCTTTTTAATTTCCCAATCCCTCTGGTCCACCTAGTTCTTCTTCAGCTGCGGCTCTAATCCCACTCAAAAAATGAAATACAATGATCTTCGGCAGACACTTTGGTGCAGTACTGAGGGAGTGATGTACTGTCAACAGTGTTGTCTGTCAGGTGATATATTGAACCAAAACCCTGTCTGTTCTCCCAGGGAGACATAAAAGATTCCATAACAGCATTTATAAGAAGAACAGAGAAACTACTGCCCACCCCCCACACATCCCCTACAGGCGGGGCCAATATTTGTCCCTCAATCAACATTGCTAAAAACTGGCCATCTAAATTTATATCTAAAATTACCCATTAATTGTGTTCGAAATTGTTTACCTGCTCCAATTGGCGTAACCAGATTATCAATTGTGAAAAAGTGCTTTGTCGATCGTAAAGTCCTTTGGAATGCGCTGAGGTTGTGAAAAGTGCTATATAAACGCAATTGTTTCTTTTTCTACCATCTTGGTATGACAGTAATTGTTGACCAATCATTGCAGCCAGTTTCGCTTACAGCTGAGCCAGAATACGGGCGGCATGGTGGCCGGGTGGTTAGCACTGCTGCCTCACAGCGCCAGGGACCCGGGTTCAATTCCAGCCCTGGGTGACTGTCTGTGTGGAGTTTGTAGGTTCTCCCCGTGTCTGCGTGGATTTCCTCTGGGTGCTCTAGCTTCCTCCCACAGTCCAGAGATGTGCAAGTTAGGTGGATTGGCAATTGGACATGCTAAATTTCCCCTTAGTGCCCAGGGATGGGCGGTTATGGGGTTGCAGGGATAAGGCGGGAGCCTGGTTAGGGTGCTTTTTCAGAGTGTCAGTGCAGACTCGATGGTCCGAATGGCCTCCTTCTGCACTGTAGTGGTGTGATGATTCTAATTGACACAAGGAAAACCTCAGTGGGTGAGAACGTTGGGAACCAGAAATATAAATCTATCCATTTTTCCCTCCTAACCACGCTGCACTTACCGCACATTTTATTTCTGAATTTACTCATATACTGTGTCCCAAAAATGTTTCCCCAATCCAATTGACCTGCATCCCATGGGCTTTGAATCCAACTGTTTTTTATGGGAGCACAATCAGTATAAATCGGTTGGTCTGGATTGCATTTTTTGTAGGTAATAAGTTTTTGTTCTACTCCTGGCTGAGGCGATGGATGCAGGGACATTGCAAATCCTGAATCAGATGTCAAATTGACTGGAACACCCAAGTTGTTCACCCTGGTGTTGTTTTAAGTCTTCACTTTGTGCTGAGTTTACTATCAGCATTTATTGTGTTTTCGTTAGTTGCCTTAAATTTTTGAAGGCCTTTGTGCATTAGCTAAAATAAGCTTGAATAATGCACTGGCTGCCTCCTGCACAAACTCTAACCACCATCTCACATCAAAGACCAATACTAAAATCAGGCAACCAAGGACACTCCCGACAACCCTGAATAAAATATCGAAAATGGCTAACTTCTTCCATTTGATGCAATTTTGTAAAATGTGTTTTGTGTACTCTTAACACATCCTGGGCGGGATTCTCCCTTGCGCACGGCGGGCGCAAGCGGGTTTGTGCATGCACACGGCGACCCACCTCGGCGCAGGCGCCGCCAACATGGCGGAGCCACACAGCGGGCCCGCACGGAGGAAGGTAGGTCCGTCCCAGATCGTGATAGCCCACCGATCGGTGGCCCCAGATCGCGGGCCTGCCCACTGCTGAACCCACCACCCCCCCAGAGTCCAATTCTCCCCGCCCCGTACCTGGACCACCACCGCGGCCACGGGTCCCAGCTCCCGCCGGGTGGTACCACATGTAAACCACGCTGGCGGGAGTTCGGCTGGTCGACCCTGGAGAATCACTGCGGGGGTCTATTCCAATGGCCCCTGACCTATACCGCGCATGTGCGCAGGACTGGCGGGTCCGCGGAGAATCGCAGAAGCGCCGTCGCGCCGGATTTCTGGCATGAATGGCTATTCTCTGCCCCAATTATGGCGCGGAGGGTTGCAGAATCCTGCCCGCTGTCTTCCTGTGACAAACAGGATCAGATGCCTTACACGGAGGATTTTTTTTGTTTATTTGTTCATGGTGTGTGGGCGTTGTTGTTTGGGCCAGCATTTATTGCCCATCCCTGAGGGCAGTTGAGAGTCAACCACATTGCTGTGGGTCTGGAGTCACATGTAGGACAGCAGATTTCCTTCCCTAAAGGGCATTAGTGAACCAGATGGGTTTTTACAACAATGGGCAATGCTTTCATGGTCATTATTAGATTTTTAATTCCAGATAATTATTGAATTCAAATAGCACCCTTTTACTGCGGGGGGGATTTGAATTTGGGTCCCGAGCATTACCCTGGGTATCTGGATTACTAGTCCAGTGACAATACAACTACATCCCTTCCTCCCTTGTAATGCTACTCCTGCAGCTCGTTCAAATGAATCATCAGTAATTTACAGTGCAGATGGGTGACCCAGAACCATCTCACCAGTGCCGATTCCGATTCTTCAATTTAATTTTCTAAGTTTCTGAAGACTCAGTCCTCTGGTAACAGCCATTGCACAAGTGTTTTCAGTGAATGTCTCTTCTGGCACCCGACAAGAAAGCTTGGGGATTGGCGGGGAGTGCCAGCAAGTTCACGGTAACTCTAGTAATAAGCCAGCCTTGACTTGTGTCACTCTTCATGTTCACTGGCCAGTCATAAGAACAGCACTGGGGTCAGAGTGGGGTTATCTCCTGCACCTTGAAGTCTTGTTGATAGTAAAGAATGATGTGGAGATGCCGGCGTTGGACTGGGGTGAACACAGTAATACGTCTTACAACACCAGGTTAAAGTTCAACATGTTTGTTTCAAACACTAGCTTTTGGAGCACTGCTCCTTCCTCAGGTGAGGAAGGAAAAGTGCTCCGAAAGCTAGTGTTTGAAACAAACATGTTGGACTTTAACCTGGTGTTGTAAGACTTCTTATAGTAAAGAATGGTTGAGCATAGATGGTGCAATGAAGATGCAGAGAGGGAAGGCAGATAACACAATGAAGTTGGACCTTAGAAAGAGGAAAAGAGGTTCAAAGTACTAGTGACTTTAGACATTGAAATTAAACAAAGTATGAGAGAGAGAGGCTAGAGGTGAGCAAGATGCCTTACATTTAAAGTCATTCATGTCCTGGAATTTAGTTTGGCTGCAGGGTTAATGAACTCCATGCAGTTGCAGATTGTTTAGCTTGGCGAATGAGGCCGAGAACTAACTTTGTGAAAATGGTTTTTGCATTTCATTTATCTCAGGAAATTGCAGCACTGAAATGTTATCAGCACGCTTACTTAGTCCCTTCGATAGAGGGATCATTTTATTCCAGGTTGCAGATTAATAACCAACGGGGCTAGTCCTGTTGTAACATAACCTTAGAAAAATCCCAGCACTGAACCGTGTTAATAAGAGATAATATGGTGAACAGAGCAGCTTTCAGAACTAGCTTGTTTAAAAATAAGCCATGTGAGTTAAAACAGTTCAAATAGATTGGAAAAATACATGAGGGAAAAACCATCAAATAAAAATGGAATGTTTCAAGGGCATAGAGGAGAGGCTGCAAATTGAACATTTACAGTGTGGAAATACATGGTTCACATCAAAACCGAGACCTTTGCTGGCTAAAAATAGTCATTCTGCAAAAACAGAAGTGCTTTATAAAATTTAAAGGAACCAAGAAGGCAAAGAAAATGGAAAACATGTCGCAGGTAATTGTAGCAATTTGTGAATGGTAACTGCGGGGTCAGGCGACAAGCAGTGCCATTCTGCAAACACTTAGGGTGAACGTTTTCAGCTGAAGACCCTTCGGTGCTCGGATAAAATGGAATGGCAAATGGCAAAAGTGGAGAACACCTCAGTGAAACCTTTCTTCATTTGTGTCCAAAGATGTGCAGTTTAGGTTGATTGGCCATGCTGAAATTGTCTTGCGATGTCCAAAGATGGGGTTACGGGGATAGGGCGGCAGAGTGGTCTGAAGTAGAGTGCTCTTTCAGAGGGTCGGTGCAAACTCGATGGGCTGAATGGCTTCCTTCTGCACTATAGGGATTCTGTGGATCTATAGTATCCTTCCTGTTCTGTATGGCTTTGTTCTGTAGAAGACTAAGTACTAACTCAACCATCCCGTGCCCCAACCTCCCCACCCAACCCGTGTTTTTTAATTACGTTCTTGAGAAGTGCTGTCTCCGAGAATAGAACATAGAAAATACAACACAGAACAGGCCCTTCGGTCCACGATGTTGTGCCGAATTTTTGTCCTAGATTAAGAACAAATTAATCTACACCCCATCATTCTACTGTAATCCATGTACATATCCAATAGCCGCTTGAAGGTCCCTAATGTTTCCGACACAACTACTTCCACAGGCAGTGCATTCCATGCCCCCACTACTCTCTGGGTAAAGAACCTACCTCTGACATCCCCCCTATATCTTCCACCATTCACCTTAAATTTATGTCCCCTTGTAATGGTTTGTTCTACCCAGGGAAAAAGTCTCTGACGGTCTAATCTATCTATTCCCCTGATCACCTTATAAACCTTTATCACGTCTCCTCTCATCCTTCTCCAATGAGAAAAGGCCTAGCACCCTCAACCTTTCACTTTACAGCTCATCCCCTGCCATTATCTATCTGCTGGTTGAAGTCCCTCATCTGAACCAAGGTTGGTGTTGTGGCTGTTAAGGTGTTAAATTGATCTAATTTCAACATTTTTTTGGATGTTTTTACTAACTGCAGTAAGTCAGTGAACATGCCAGTCGATTGAACACCTGAATCGTTTACCAGTCACTTACTGATGTCAAGAGTGACTGTGAACTCCGTTTATTTACTTTATTTAGATTATTTCCTGTTGACCATTGCAAAGTAAATCATTTAGGGAATTAGGAAGGAGTGAACATTGCCCCAGACTCTAGCTCCTGATTTCCACTCTAGCTCCTGATTTCCACTTGCTGGAAAATGCACTCCTAAGTTCAGGTTAGGACAGGCTTGTGTTTGGATATAATGCCCTCTGTAAACTGATCTGCCAGCACTGCCTGCCTACATGGGTCCACATATGAGGAATGCCAGTTGGGCAAGGTAACAGAGACAACACATACCTCGGAAAGAGCCAGTACCTTCTGGGGGTAGAGAAAACAGACTGTGTCTTCCACAAAATGTTCAGCCAGTTACAAAATGGTTGATTAGATATTCAGAGACAGACTGTGCAAACAGGTCATTTCCAGGAATCCGCATTCAACAGAAGCTCTGATTCAAGCATAACATTTCTGGGTACACTGGTCATACATTCATGGAGCTCAAACTACGCATATTTGGAAAAAAATTGCATTATGTTTAAAATTCATAAACATCAACAGAGACAAACAAGGGGTCCTAGATTCTAATTCCACCTAAGGCCTATCCTGATTGGATAAGAGATCCATCAAAGCATTAGCGCATCTAACTTTCTCATGTGGGCAATACCAACTATAGCAATCTTATTCAGCTTGGGAGATATCCTACTTTCATCCTAATACATTGCAACATGCGCAGTCTTCACTCCTGTATCTCATGACACCAGCTCATGCTCGTCTCAAGGAACAAGCTTGTAATTATGTAATATCTTGGCCCACCAACAGAATGGGGAGGTGCAAATGCATCACACCTACATTACATTGCCTGGGTTAATCGATTTAATGATCAAACTAACAAGAGAACCAGCCAACCAGACTGAAGAATCATCAGATCTAGTCAATTAACTAATAACATCACCAACATCTCTTTCAGACTAGATAGAGCCAGTGCTACAATATAATGTCAAAAGTCTCAGCAACAAAACAACAGCCACATTGTCATCTGTTAAAACATTGACGTAATATGCCCTGAAGATACATACATTGCAAAAAATGAAAGCGCTGTTCCGATCCCAGTTGATGTTATAACTGGACAGGATGATGCCAGAATGGAACCCTGGCTCAAAAGACTATAACTTATTTTTAAAAATAAAACTGGGAGGAACAGAGTCACGGGACCACTAATTAGTTTTAACAACATGAAAAAACATTTATTAAACATGGGAACATTGGACTATAATACAATATTCCTTTATTTCCCCCTTACATTTAACAATTACACACAGATTTAAAGATTAGCAAGGATTATAATGTGTATCCTAAACTACAATCGTCTCATTGATGCACAAAGACGCACACAAGATGAGATGGTCAAATACACTCTCCACGCTGAATTCCAAATTAATGTCTGTAGGTGTCTCCTCAGAATCCCTCCCCCACCCCCCTCCCAGATGATTGTCATATGAGTGTTATTAAACTCCACTCCCAAAAACACGCTTTAAAATCGTTGTTCACAATAATGTTTTCCATTAGCAGTTTGCATTTAGAATTCCAGTCCATATTTTCCAAAATGACTCTTTTGACCTGAGCTTCCACTTTTACCGATGAATACAGTCCAGGGCCGGGATTCTCCCCTACCCGGCGGGGCGGAGGGTCCCGGCGTGTCGGAGTGGCCTGAACCACTCCGGCATCGGGCCACCCCAAAGGTACGGAATTCTCCGCACCTTTAGTGGCCAAGCCTTCACGTTGAGGGGCTAGGCCCACGCCGGAGTGGTTCCCACTCCGCCGGCTGGCGTGAACGGCCTTTGGCGCCACACCAGCCGGGGCCGAAAGGACTTCGCCGGCCGGCGTAAATCCGCGCATGCGCCGGAGCATCAGCGGCTGCTAACGTCATACCGGCGCATGTACAGGGGAGGGGGTCTCTTCCGCCTCCGCCATGGTGAAGGCCATGGCGGGGCGGAAGAAAAAGAGTACCCCCATGGCACAGGCCCGCCCACCGATCGGTGGGCCCCGATCGCGGGCCAGGCCACTGTGGGGGCACCCCCCGGGGTCAGATCACCCCGGAGCCCGCCCGCGCCGCCAATCCCGCTGGTCAGGTAGGTGGTTTAAACCACGCCGGCGGGAGAGGCCTATCAGTGGCGGGACTTCGGCCCATCACGGGCTGGAGAATCGCCGCAGGGGACCCGCCGACCGGCGCAGGGGGCCCGCCAACCGACGCAATTACCGCCCCCGGCGAATCTCGGGGGGTGGAGAATTCGGGACACGGCAGGGGCGGGATTGACGCCGGTGCCGGGCGATTCTCCGACCCCCCCGGGGGGGTGGGAGAATTCCGCCCCAGGAGTTTACACCAATACCTTTCAGGATTTCTTTGTCTTAAAGTCCTCTGCACAACCTCTGCGATCCAGCCACTGATTTATTCGGTTTAAAATAATGCCTCACAAACTGTAGTAATGTCTCACAAACCTCAGCACTTGCAGATATCTTTCTGGCCTCTCACCATCCAATATCTTTTCAACTCTCTGTGACTTTACTAAACAGTGATCTGTTCTGGTTCCCAGTTTCCTCTGTTCTGTTTAACTCCAGGCTTTTTAAGAAACTCTTTCTGTCCCAATTCCCTGGTTATCTGGACTGTAATTGTTCCTTCGGACACTTGCATCTTTGCAATACCCCTTGCCCTGTCCATCTTCTCCTCGCAAAGGCGAGACCTGTTTGCTTCTCAGCGACCTGGCTCCAACTGCTCTGGCTTCCAGCTAAAACTAAGAATAAAGGAAAGGGAAGTGAGCCTCATGTTGCTAAGCAACATCTTTTGGTTTATTTTTCCCACCGTAGCCCTCTCTACAAACACCTTTGTCCAGCATGAATCTAACTATTGGTCTCTTCCAGGCACAGACAAAATTACATCCATCTAAACTATAGCTTATTTCTAATGTTTACCCATACAAATATAAATCCCTTGAAATTACCTTTTCTAACACAGGTCACAATGCCATTGTTGGATTTGACCAAGTCTGTTCGGCACTTGGTACAAACCACAGCTGATCCACCTATATCCATAACATCTTAGACCATTCAAGCTTGGTATTTTCAAGATTGTAAGCATTTATTAGCCACCAAGCAAGGTGTGGAGCATTAACCTACTCCTATCTCTTTCTCTCCCAGCTTTCTATGTTGTTGTTTTAGTCACACTGTACAGAGTGAAGTTACTTACAATTCAAAGAAGGGGATGATTGTTCACAAAATTGAGTATCTGATATTGACCTTGCCCTGATCTATGACTCTAAACAACATGGCATATCCTGCTCAGCGAGATGGAGCCATGACTACTCCTCTGAAACCTGAATCACATAAATGAACACTAAAAATCAGCTACATGAAATTTTCTCATTGCCTTACATATAATCAATACCGACCAACCCTGATCAATGACAGCCTGTGTCTAACACTTCCCAAAAGTACGAGGAGCCCCCATTGGATGTTTAAGGGAACTAATTGGACTTTCTATATCAAAGTTGTTGAATGAACCATTGTTACTATCCCATGGCATAACCTGCTAATGAGGGAGTTTATAAATGTTTCCATGCTCTCTTTCAAGCTCAAAAGTCCACAGTTAGTTGTGGCCTTCATCTGCATACAATTGGTTTGCACTGGAGTGCTGAACTGGTTGCATTTGAGTGCTACAGTGAGAGTTTGGTGACTGACGGAGTTAGGTGAGGAGGGAGTAAGGTGCTCCTTACATTTCATTTCCTATATTTATCAAAGAGCGTGAAGGGAGCCAGGAGTTTAGAGTACAGCTGACTGGAAGCAGAGTCAGAGGGCGGAGGTCCAGTTGGTCTACGGGGCAGCTAATTCTGTAACGTAAGAGGGGATGGAGGCTAGGGCAGTTGCATGCTCCTCCTGTAGGATGTGGGTGGTGAGGGATACCACTGGTGTCCCCGCTGACTATACCTGTGGGAAGTGCACCCAACTCCAGCTCCTCAGAGACCGTGTTAGGGAACTGGAGCTGGATGAACTTTGGATCATCCGGGAGGCAGAGGGGGATATCGAGAAGAGTTACAGGGAGGTAGCCACACCCAAGGTACTGGACAAGAGTAGCTAGATTACAGTCAGGGAAAAGAAAACTAACAGGCAGACAGTGCAGGGATCCCTCGTGGCTGTTCCCCTTCAAAACAAGTATACCGTTTTGGATGCTGTTGGGGGGGGATGACCTACCGGGGGAAGGCCCTAGCGGCCAGGTCTCTGGCACTAAGTCTGGCTCTGGGGCTCAGAAGGGAAGGGGGAAATGTAGAAAAGCAACAGTAATAGGAGATTCAATGGTTTGGGGAATAGATAGGAGATTCTGTGGTCGCGAGCGAGACTCCCGGAAGGTATGTTGCCTCCCGGGTGCCAGGGCCAGGGATGTCTCGGATCGTGTCTTCAGGATCCTGAAGGGGGAGGGTGAGCAGCCAGAAGTCGTGGTGCACATTGGTACCAACGACGTAGGTAGGACAAGGGGTGTGGAGGTAATAAACAAGTTTAGGGAGTTAGACTGGAAGTTAAAGGCCAGGTCAGACAGAGTTGTCATCTCTGGTTTGTTGCCGGTGCCACGTGATAGCGAGGCTAGGAATAGGGTGCAGTTGAACATGTGGCTGCAGGAATGGTGTAGGAGGGAGGGCTTCAGGTATTTGGATAATTGGAGCGCATTCTGGGGAAGGTGGGACCTGTACAAGCAGGGCGGGTTCCATCTGAACCAGAGGGGCACCAATATCCTGGGGGGTAGGTTTTCTAGTAGTCTTCGGGAGGGTTTCAACTAATTTGGCAGGGGAATGGGAACCGGATTTGTAGTCCAGCAACTAAGGAAGCCGATATTCAGGATGCCAAAGCACGTAGTGATGCAGTGGGGAAGGTAACACTGACAAAGGAGCGTACTTGCAAGCAAGGAGATGGGTTGAAGTGTGTATACTTCAATGCAAGAAGCATCAGGAATAAGGTGGGTGAACTTAAGGCATGGATTGGTACTTGGGACTACGATGTGGTGGCCATCACGGAAACTTGGATAGAAGAGGGGCAGAAATGGTTGTTGGAGGTCCCTGGTTATAGATGTTTCAACAAGATTAGGGAGGATGGTAAAAGAGGTGGCATTGTTAATTAGAGATAGAATAACAGCTGCAGAAAGGCAGTTCAAGGGGGATCTGCCTACTGAGGTAATATGGGTTGAAGTCAGAAATAGGAAAGGAACAGTCACCTTGTTAGGAGTTTTCTATAGGCCCCCCAATAGCAGTACAAATGTGGAGGAACAGATTGGGATACAGATTTTGGAAGTCACAGGGTAGTAGTCATGGGTGACTTCAACTTCCCAAACATTGAGTGGAAACTCTTTAGATCAAATAGTTTGGATGGGGTAGTGTTTGTGCAGTGTGTCCAGGAAGCTTTTCTAACACAGTATGTAGATTGTCCGACCAGAGGGGAGGCCATATTGGATTTGGTACTTGGTAATGAACCAGGGCAGGTGATAGATTTGTTAGTGGGGGAGCATTTTGGAGGTCGTGACCACAATTCTGTGACTTTCACTTTAGTAATGGAGAGGGATAGGTGCGTGCGACAGGGCAAGGTTTACAATTGGGGGAAGGGTAAATACAATGCTGTTAGACAAGAATTGAAGTGCATAAGTTGGGAACATAGGCTGTCAGGGAAGGACACAAGTGAAATGTGGAACTTGTTCAAGGAACAGGTACTGCGTGTTTTTGATATGTATGTCCCTGTCAGGCAGGGAAGAGATGGTCGAGTGAGGGAACCATGGTTGACAAGAGAGGTTGAATGTCTTGTTAAGAGGAAGAAGGAGACTTATGTAAGGCTGCGGAAACAAGGTTCAGACAGGGCGCTGGAGGGATACAAGATAGCCAGGAGGGAACTGAAGAAAGGGATTAGGAGAGCTAAGAGAGGGCATGAAAAATCTTTGGTGGGTAGGATCAAGGAAAACCCCAAGGCCTTTTACACATATGTGAGAAATATGAGAATGACTAGAGCGAGGGTAGGTCCGATCAAGGACAGTAGCAGGAGATTGTGTATTGAGTCTGAAGAGATAGGAGAAGTCTTGAACAAGTATTTTTCTTCAGTATTTACAAATGAGAGGGGCCATATTGTTGGAGAGGACAGTGTGAAACAGACTGGTAAGCTCGAGGAGATACTTGTTAGGAAGGAAGATGTGTTGGGCGTTTGAAAAACTTGAGGATAGACAAGTCCCCCGGGCCTGACGGGATATATTCAAGGATTCTATGGGAAGCAAGAAATGAAATTGCAGAGCCGTTGGCAATGATCTTTTCGTCCTCGCTGTCAACAGGGGTGGTACCAGAGGATTGGAGAGTGGCGAATGTCGTGCCCCTGTTCAAAAAAGGGAATTGGGATAACCCTGGGAACTACAGGCCAGTTAGTCTTACTTCGGTGGTAGGCAAAGTAATGGAAAGGGTACTGAGGGATAGGATTTCTGAGCATCTGGAAAGACACTGCTTGATTAGGGATAGTCAGCACGGATTTGTGAGGGGTAGGTCTTGCCTTACAAGTCTTATTGATTTCTTTGAGGAGGTGACCAAGCATGTGGATGAAGGTAAAGCAGTGGATGTAGTGTACATGGATTTTAGTAAGGCATTTGATAAGGTTCCCCATGGTAGGCTTATGCAGAAAGTAAGGAGGCATGGGATAGTGGGAAATTTGGCCAGTTGGATAACGAACTGGCTAACCGATAGAAGACAGAGAGTGGTGGTGGATGGCAAATATTCAGCCTGGAGCCCAGTTACCAGTGGCGTACCGCAGGGATCACTTCTGGGTCCTCTGCTGTTTGTGATTTTCATTAACGACTTGTATGAGGGAGTTGAAGGGTGGGTCAGTAAATTTGCAGCTGATACGAAGATTGGTGGAGTTGTGGATAGTGAGGAGGGCTGTTGTCGGCTTCAAAGAGACATAGATAGGATGCAGAGCTGGGCTGAGAAGTGGCAGATGGAGTTTAACCCTGACAAGTGTGAGGTTGTCCATTTTGGAAGGACAAATATGAATGCGGAATACAGGGTTAACGGTAGGGTTCTTGGCAATGTAGAGGAGCAGAGAGATCTTGGTGTCTATGTTCATAGATCTTTGAAAGTTGCCACTCAAGTGGATAGAGCTGTGAAGAAGGCCTATGGTGTGCTAGCGTTCATTAGCAGAGGAATTGAATTTAAAAGCCGTGAGGTGATGATGCCGCTGTACAAAACCTTGGTCAGGCCACATTTGGAGTACTGTGTGCAGTTCTGGTCACCTCATTTTAGGAAGGATGTGGAAGCTTTGGAAAAGGTGCAAAGGAGATTTACCAGGATGTTGCCTAGAATGGAGAGTAGATCTTACGAGGAAAGGTTGAGGGTGCTAGGCCTGTTCTCATTAGAACGGAGAAGGATGAGGGGTGACTTGATAGAGATTTATAAGATGATCAGGGGAATAGATAGAGTAGACAGTTAGAGACTTTTTCCCCGGGTGGAACAAACCATTACAAGGAGACATAAATTTAAGTTAAATGGAAGATATAGGGGAATGTCAGAGGTAGGTTCTTTACCCAGAGAGTAGTGGGGGCATGGAATGCACTGCCTGTGGAAGTAGTTGAGTCTGAAACGTTAGGGACCTTCAAGCAGCTATTGGATAGGTGCATGGATTAGGGTAGAATAATGGAGTGTAGATTAATTTCTTCTTAAGGGCAGCACGGTAGCATTGTGGATAGCACAATTGCTTCACAGCTCCAGGGTCCCAAGTTCGATTTCGACTTGGGTCACTGTGTGGAGTCTGCACATCCTCCCCGTGTGTGCGTGGGTTTCCTCCGGGTACTCCGGTTTCCTCCCACAGTCCAAAGATGTGCAGGTTGGGTGGATTGGTCATGATAAATTGCCCTTAGTGTCCAAAATTCTATGATTAACCTAGGACAAAAGTTCGGCACAACATCGTGGGCCGAAGGGCCTGTTCTGTGCTGTATTTCTCTATCTATCTTCTCTATCTATCTATTGCCTGGACAGTGTATGCCCTATTTGAGTACTGCTAAATTTTCACTAGCACCAAGAAGGAGGTCTCCGAGCCAGAAGCTTGGGTTCAAGTCCTACTGCCGGACTTACTGGCCATGGGTGGCACATTCATGATATGGCCAGACAGGTTGATAAACAGCCTGCTCATCCTTCAAACCTTTCCCCACTTTCCCCAAAAGAGAAAAAAAAAATGTGTGGACATATGAAATAAACAAAGCAGCACTTAGACAGCCATAACCAGTCACCTATCAAAGTGGCAAGAGACTTCTCTCCACACCCCACCACCCCCATATACTCCAGCAAAGTCTCCAGTGGAAAGCATGTGATCAATAGCATCACTTGCATCAAAAAGTTCCAAACCAGGCCTCTCTGCTATCAACAACTCCGTGGCTCTCTTCAAGGCACCCAATATGGTCAGTCTAATTCCTTTGACAGTTCCTTCTAAACTCACTGGTGTGACGCATGAGCTGCAGATGTTCCCATAAATCACCTCATCTCCAACCTTACAGACAGCCGACCTGGATTCAACTGACTATGTCACAATCAGAAATGCCTTTCCCACTTTTGAATAAATACAAACCATGTCCCATATCATTAAATCATGCCCACCCAAAGATACGTTTCACACTTGTAATTATAATGCCAAATCTGCATGCACTAAATAATGTCATTATTCAAATAGTGAAAGAACTTCCTCTGAGCTGGTAACTTGTTATGTAGGCAAGCACATTAATGGTCATATCATACACAGCAAGATCCCAAACAGCAATGTGACAAATAACCGACAATCTCCCCTTTGTTTGAGGAGGCAATGTTGACCATGACACCAGGGAAACGCTTTGCTCTTCTTCAAATATTGTCATGAGTCCTTTCACATCCACCTAACCAGGCAGACCTTAGTTTATCATCTTGTCTGAAGAACACTTCCGTCAGTGAAACATTCCGTTTTTCACAGCACTGAAATCTCCAGAGTGAGACCTGAACCTACATCCTTCTGGCTCACGTGAGAGTGCTGCTAATGAGCCACTTTGTCAACTTAAGCATGATCCAGGACTGCAGGAGAGAAGGACAGGAAAGTGGGAGTGGGGGGGGAGGGGGGGGAGGGCATGAGTCAAGGGAACCTTTTCACTCACTGGGCTCCTCCTTGCTCATTCTTTGTAAGGTTTGTTCTGTCCAAGATTAAGGGATTCAGGTTGGCTCGATATAGAGAGGCTCTTGTTCTGCCCCGACAAACACTCTCAGGTGAGGTAGAGCATGGGATAAATCAGCATGGTCCTATCAAGATCAGTGGATTGCAGATTCAAAGCAGACTACAGTACCCTCTCTGCTGCCCCACTTAGCACTGCCAGATCATGTATAATACAAGCTAATTTCAATGTAAAATAAAGTTTACAGTCCTAACGTCAGACCAGTACCCACATTACACCAGTATATTTTCTTTCCATTTCCTGCTTCCCTTGTGGCCTCCTCTTTGTGTGGAAACTGCCAATTTGATGTCAATCATTGGTGAATTATGGTAGTTTTGTGCAATGAACTTTCAGTCTGCAGGAACTACACTGAGCCAGAGAAAATGAAACCATTCTTGATTCAGGTACAGATACTGGAGACAAAGGTCAATATTTAATCCAGCATCCAGTTCTCTGTCGGGCTCCTTTATTCACTTACTTCTAATCTGTTCAAAGTTTCTGATACTTTGGGTTGGTGATTCTGTCCCAGGGTCTGCAGCAAGTCACCAAATTCAACCCATTAGACAATTCATACACTGTGACGCAGAGCTCTAAGGGTCAGCACCACCAGGGCATCTTTGCTGAACCCATTCCAATCTCACCTGACATCTACGTCTCCACTTCCAACCAATGGTTCACTACCTACGATCAGAAGCAGGAACCAGGGCTGATGCCAGCCCTTCATATTTCAAGTTTGCAGGGGCTAACTGCAGACAGGGATTCAAACCATGGTCATTCAGTTCTGACACACTGTGTTGTACCTTTGCCCAGTACATCATTAAGGGATAGTTTGTACATTGTTTCTGATTTACCTGCTCCTCTTTCCAATCTGCCACCCCACCCCCGATCAGCCTCTATCCTTTTCCCTGAGGACATCAGTTTAACACCTCATCTGATTGACAATATTCCCAGTAGTGCTGGACTAACCAAGCTTTGCATCCTGACCAGTATTGGGCTTTGTTGATTGCTGGACCACCAGTAAAGGTGCCTACATTTGGCCTCTGTGCGTGAAATAGTGTGAGGAAAAATCAGAAGTTCTCAATGCCTGGTGAAGGTTCAGGAACTGCTGCTGAAAGGACCATGATCAGGCAGCATTAGATCAATTTGCAATGCTTTCTGCGGAATACTGACCTGACCAACAATTGTCGTCCGTAAGAAAGGGCATGAAGCATAACCAGCAAAGGGTTCCCAATGCCTAAAACACATTCTGGTGCCACAAGCAGCTATACAGGAAGGGAAAGGAGACAACTAGGTGGAAAATTAAGTTTATTGAGTAAAGTAAAGCCAAGCCTGTGTTTGCTATCGGACAGCAAGTTGTGTTGACTAGGCATCTGCTCAACAAAGGTATTTTATCCATTGATTTACCAGTTCTTTGCGAATGTTTTTAGACAGCAGCTTGGACAGTTTGTTTTTAAAGGGATGTATTTCATCCATATTTGTGAAACAGTACCTTCCTTCCGTTAAAACATCCAACACAAACTGCCCGTCTCCCCAACACCCGGGCCATGTTGCCAACTGGCAAACATGTAGATCTGCTGTGAGGGACGCCTGCCATTGAGCAAGCTTTGATCTCTGTATATTTATTATACAACTGAAGTAATGTAAATAATAGTGATAAACATGCCATTTGATTCTGGATGGACCGCCGCGACTGGATCTGAATGGCTGAGAAATGTGATTCTAGATTCGATAAACAAATGATGCGAGTCAATCTCAGACTCTTTCAGTGTTTTACATCAAAACTGCTCCTCGGAAGATCAGAAAGTTGTACACATATATGAGGGCTGTACCATTCTACCCATAACAGAATAGACTTAATGCACCTAATAATAGGAATCTACAAACCCATGGCCCCAGACCATGACTGCAGGACAAAGAGACATGGTATAAACCAGTATAGGACAATTTTTGACATCAGAAAACATGTGAATAATACCTGGAATAGTCTTTTAGGAGGAGATAGAATCTGTGAACTCCTCCAACAAGATGTTAGATGCTGTATATTGTTGTGGAATTAAGTAATCTCATTTATATTTACTTTTGTAATTTTTGTAATGTAAGGATACTTTATCCAACTCATATTGGGCTAGACTTTGCTGGGACAGTTACAGGGTGACTAACAGTACTCACCATTATTTATATGCAACTTGGACAGCAATGCCTGGCCATAGGAGGTGTCCAATGAAATGTGAAAACCAGATGTTATTGTCTGGGATGCGCCGCTCCTCGGTAAATGGCACCGAAACATCATAAGAACATAAGAACATAAGAACTAGGAGCAGGAGTAGGTCATCTGGCCCCTCGAGCCTGCTCCGCCATCCAATTAGATCATGGCTGATCTTTTGTGGACTCAGCTCCACTTTCCGGCCCGAACACCATAACCCTTAATCCCTTTATTCTTCAAAAAACTATCTATCTTTACCTTAAAAACATGTAATGAAGGAGCCTCAACTGCTTCACTGGGCAAGGAATTCCATAGATTCACAACCCTTTGGGTGAAGAAGTTCCTCCTAAACTCAGTCCTAAATCTACTTCCCCTTATTTTGAGGCTATGTCCCCTAGTTCTGCTGTCACCCGCCAGTGGAAACAACCTGCCCGCATCTATCCTATCTATTCCCTTCATAATTTTAAATGTTTCTATAAGATCCCCCCTCATCCTTCTAAATTCCAACGAGTACAGTCCCAGTCTACTCAACCTCTCCTCATAATCCAACCCCTTCAGCTCTGGGATTAACCTAGTGAATCTCCTCTGCACACCCTCCAGCGCCAGTACGTCCTTTCTCAAGTAAGGAGACCAAAACTGAACACAATACTCCAGGTGTGGCCGCACTAACACCATATACAATTGCAACATAACCTCCCTAGTCTTAAACTCCATCCCTCTAGCAATGAAGGACAAAATTCCATTTGCCTTCTTAATCACCTGTTGCACTTGTAAACCAACCTTCTGTGACTCATGCACTAGCACACCCAAGTCTCTCTGAACAGCGGCATGCTTTAATATTTTATCATTTAAATAATAATCCCGTTTGCTGTTATTCCTACCAAAATGGATAACCTCACATTTGTCAACATTATATTCCATCTGCCAGACCCGAGCCCATTCACTTAACCTATCCAAATCCCTCTGCAGACTTCCAGTATCCTCTGCACTTTTCGCTTTACCACTCATCTTAGTGTCATCTGCAAACTTGGACACATTGCCCTTGGTCCCCAACTCCAAATCATCAATGTAAATTGTGAACAATTGTGGGCCCAACACGGATCCCTGAGGGACACCACTAGCTACTGATTGCCAACCAGAGAAACACCCATTAATCCCAACTCTTTGCTTTCTATTAATTAACCAATCCTCTATCCATGCTACTACTTTACCCTTAATGCCATGCATCTTTATCTTATGCAGCAACCTTTTGTGTGGCACCTTGTCAAAGGCTTTCTGGAAATCCAGATATACAACATCCATCGGCTCCCCGTTATCTACTGCACTGGTAATGTCCTCAAAAAATTCCACTAAATTAGTTAGGCATGACCTGCCCTTTACGAACCCATGCTGCGTCTGCCCAATGGGACAATTTCTATCCAGATGCCTCGCAATTTCTTCCTTGATGATAGATTCCAGCATCTTCCCTACTACCGAAGTTAAGCTCACTGGCCTATAATTTCCTGCTTTCTGCCTACCTCCTTTTTTAAACAGTGGCGTCACGTTTGCTAATTTCCAATCCACCGGGACCACCCCAGAGTCTAGTGAATTTCGGTAAATTATCACTAGTGCATCTGCAATTTCCCTAGCCATCTCTTTTAGCACTCTGGGATGCATTCCATCAGGGCCAGGAGACTTGTCTACCTTTAGCCCCATTAGCTTGCCCATCACTCCCTCCTTAGTGATAACAATCCTCTCAAGGTCCTCGCCTGTCATAGCCTCATTTCTATCAGTCGCTGGCATGTTATTAGTGTCTTCCACTGTGAAGACCGACCCAAAAAACCTGTTCAGTTCTTCAGCCATTTCCTCATTTCCCATTATTAAAACTCCCTTCTCATCCTCTAAAGGACCAATATTTACCTTAGCCACTCTTTTTTGTCTTATATATTTGTAAAAACTTTTACTGTCTGTTTTTATATTCTGAGCAAGTTTACTCTCATACTCTATCTTACTCTTCTTTATAGCTTTTTTAGTAGCTTTCTGTTGCCCCGTAAAGATTTTCCAGTCCTCTAATCTCCCAGCAATCTTTGCCACTTTATATGCTTTTTCCTTCAATTTGATACTCTCCCTTATTTCCTTAGATATCCACGGTCGATTTTCCCTCTTTCTTCCGTCCTTCCTTTTTGTTGGTATAAACCTTTGCTGAGCACTGTGAAAAATCGCTTGGAAGGTTCTCCACTGTTCCTCAACTGTTCCACCATAAAGTCTTAGCTCCCAGTCTACCTTAGCTAGTTCTTCTCTCATCCCCATGTAATCTCCCTTGTTTAAACACAAAACACTAGTATTTGATTTTACTTTCTCACCCTCCATCTGTATTTTAAATTCCACCATATTGTGATCGCTCCTTCCGAGAGGATCCCTAACTATGAGATCATGAATCAATCCTGTCTCATTACACAGGACAAGATCTAGGACCGCTTGTTCCCTCGTAGGTTCCATTACATACTGTTCTAGGAAACTATCGCAGATACATTCTATAAACTCCTCCTCAAGGTTGCCTTGACCGACCTGGTTAAACCAATCGACATGTAGATTAAAATACCCCATGATAACTGCTGTACCATTTCTACATGCATCAGTTATTTCTTTGTTTATTGCCTGCCCCACCATAATGTTACTATTTGGTGGCCGATAGACTACTCCTATCAGTGACTTTTTCGCCTTACTATTCCTGATTTCCACCCAAATGGATTCAACCTTATCCTCCATAGCACCGATGTCATCCCTTACTATTGCCCGGATGTCATCCTTAAATAACAGAGCAACACCACCTCCCTTACCATCCACTCTGTCCTTCCGAATAGTTTGATACCCTTGGATATTTAACTCCCAGTCGTGACCATCCTTTAACCATGTTTCAGTAATGGCCACTAAATCATAGTCATTTATGATGATTTGTGCCATCAACTCATTTACTTTATTCCGAATACTACGAGCATTCAGGTAAAGTACACTTATGTTGGGTTTTTTACCTCTGTTTTGAATCTTAACATCTCCAGTTTTATTCCTTTTGTTATTACTGGGCCTATTCACTGAGCTCCCCTCAGTCACTGTACCTTTTATTGTCGCCCTTTTAGATTTTTGACTATGTCTTCTCTGCCTTGCACTTTTCCCCTTACTTCCTTTTGCTTCTGTCCCTGTTTTACTACCTTCCAACTTCCTGCATCGGTTCCCATCCCCCTGCCACATCATCTCGCTGCCTGACCTCTGGATTGAGTTCCATGACTGTTACGGTGGCCACGCAGGACACGGGGAATTCTCAATAGATCTCCCCGTGGTCTTTGTGGAACATGAATTCCCCTGTTAAGCAGGCGGTAACTCACCCAATAAGAAATGTACAGCAGGAGTTTAAAACCCACTGCGCCAACCCAGACCGGCACCCCTTGGGTAATGGGGCTTGGACGTGTGTATTGTAAGCCTCAACAGTGGCCTTTCTCATTACTGCAATAAAGGGTTTTGGTGTTGGAAGACTGGCCTTGGCGAAGTTATTACAATGACATTCCTACATTGATGCAGACATGGACAAAACCCGTCAAAATATTTGCCACTTTTTCATTACATCTTTTTTTATTTTTTTATTCATGGGATGTTAATGTTGCTGGTTAGTAAAGCATTTATTGCCCATCCCTAATTGCTTTTGAGAAGGTATTTTGAGCTGCATTCTAGAACCACTGTAACCCACGTGATCTAGGTACACCCACAGTGCTGTTGGGGGAGAGTCCCACGATTTTGACCCAGCGACAGTGAAAGAACAACAATATATTTCCAAGTCAGGTGGTGAGTGCTCGGTGAGGTACTTTCAGGAGGTGCTGTTCCAATGTGTCTGCTGCCCTTGTCCTTCTAAGGAGTGGAGATTGTGAGTTTGGAAGGTGCTGACAAAGGAGGCTTGGTATCTTGTATCTTGTAGATGATACATACTACTGCCACTGTAGTAGTATGGTGGTGGAGGGAGTGAGTGCTGAAGATGGAGAATTGGGTGCTAACCAAGCAGGATGCTTTGTCCTGGACAATGACAAATTTCTTGAGTGCTGTCCGGGCTGCTCTCACCTAGGCAAGTAGAGAGTATTCCATCAGACTCCTGACTTGTGCCTTGTGGCAGGCTTTGGGGAATCAGGAGGTGAGTTACCGGTCACAGAATTTTAAGCACCCTTTGAGTCTAAGTACATTTTTAACTGTATACAAAGTCTTAATTTCAGCCAAATATTATTTCTGGCACTGAAACCTAACTTGTATAAGTGTGACATTTCATTCCTTCAGCTTTTAATTATTGTTGGAGATTTATATATATATATATATATAAATACAGCACGCACGCACTAGCCAATCAGTAAAGAGGAAATCATTCCCATGAACGAAAGAGTAGACGAAAAACACAAACTCCAGCGAATCTATTAAGAAGAGAACACACCCACTAATCAATGAATGAGGAAGAGAGGGTACCCATCAATGATGGAGAGAGACAATCAGTTCCCTGATTTTTTGACTTTTAATTAAAACCTTTATATATTTAAAACTTTCTAATCAAATGTCAACAATCAAGAAACGGAGTGTTATTAACAGCATGTCGGCTGTACATTCGTCCATTAGTGTCAGCATGGCATTCGTACCTCAAAGATCTGGAACTCACTGAACCTAACGTAAGCATGAAAACAGTATCAGAAAAAATAATGACATTAAAGACTCATAAATCCCAAGGGCTTGATGGTTTTCACATCAGGGGTTTAAAGCAATTAGGAAATTGCAGATGCTTTCGTCATCCTCTTTTGAAAGCTCTTGCAATTCAGGAACTGTCCCTTTTGATTGGAAGGTACAAATATAGCTCCATTATTGAGGAAAGGTGAGAAAGAGAAATCTGGAAATTCTAGTCCTGTTAGTGGACATCTGTAATGAGGAGGTTATTGGAATCTATAATTAAGGACACAGTGATTGAGAGGAATTTGAACTGGTAGCGAAAGAGATCCACTTGTAAAGAATAGGTCATGTCTAATGGACTAATTGCATTTTTGGAGGAACATAGAACATAGAACATTACAGCGCAGTACAGGCCCTTCGGCCCTCGATGTTGCGCCGACCTGTGAAACCCCTCTAAAGCCCATCTACACTATTCCCTTATCGTCCATATGCCTATCCAATGACCATTTGAATGCGTTTAGTGTTGGCGAGTCCACTACTGTTGCAGACATGGCATTCCACACCCTTACTACTCTCTGAGTAAGGAACCTACCTCTGACATCTGTCCTATATCTATCTCCCCTCAATTTAAAGCTATGATCCCTCGTGCTAGACATCACCATCTGAGGAAAAAGGCTCTCACTGTCCACCCTGTCTAATCCTCTGATCATCTTGTATGCCTCAATTAAGTCACCTCTTAACCTTCTTCTCTCTAACAAAAACAGCCTCAAGTCCCTCATCCTTTCCTCATAAGATCTTCCCTCCATACCAGGCAACATCCTGGTAAATCTCCTCTGCACCCTTTCCAATGCTTCCACATCCTTCCTATAATGCGGCGACCAGAACTGCACGCAATACTCCAAATGCGGCCGCACCAGAGTTATGTACAACTGCAACATGGCCTCATGGCTCCGAAACTCAATTCCTCTACCAATAAAAGCTAACACACCGTACGCCTTCTTAACAACCCTCTCAACCTGGGTGACAACTTTTAGGGATCTATGTACATGGACACCGAGATCTCTCTGCTCATCCACACTACCAAGAATCTTACTATTAGCCCAGTACTCTGTCTTCCTGTTATTCCTTCCAAAATGAATCACCTCACACTTTTCTGCATTAAACTCCATTTGCCACCTGTCAGCCCAGCTCTGCAGCTTATCTATGTCCCTCTGTAACTTGTAACATCCTTCTGCACTGTCCACAACTCCACCGACTTTAGTGACATCTTCAAATTTACTCACCCATCCTTCTACGCCCTCCAGGTCATTTATAAAAATGACAAAAAGCAGTGGCCCCAAAACAGATCCTTGTGGTACACCACTAGTAACTGGACACCAGTCTGAACATTTCCCATCAACCACCACCCTTTGTCTTCTTCCAGCTAGCCAATTTCTGATCCAAACTGCTAAATCACCCTGAATCCCATGCCTCCGTATTTTCTGCAATAGTCTACCATGGGGAACCTTATCAAACACTTTACTGAAATCCATATACACCACATCAACTGCTTTACCCTCATCCACCTGTTTGATCACCTTCTCAAATAACTCAATAAGGTTTGTGAGGCACAACCTACCCTTCACAAAACCATGTTGACTATCTCTAATCAAATTATTCCTTTCCAGATGATTATACATCCTATCTCTTATAAACCTTTCCAAGACTTTGCCCACAACAGAAGTAAGGCTCATTGGTATATAGTTACCGGGGTCGTCTCTGCTCCCCTTCTTGAACAAGGGGACAACATTTGCTATCCTCCAGTCTTCTGGCACTATTCCTGAAGACAAAGATGACTTAAAGATCAAAGCCAAAGGCTCAGCAATCTCCTCCCTAGCTTCCCAGAGAATCCTAGGATAAATCCCATCCGGCCCAGAGGACTTATCTATTTTAACACTTTCCAGAATCGCTAACAACTCCTCCTTATGTACCTCAAGCCCTTCTAGTCTAGTAGCCTGTATCTCAGTATTCTCCTCGACAACATTGTCTTTTTCTTGTGTGAATACTGACAAAAAATACTAATTTAGCACCTCTCCTATCTCCTCGGACTCTACGCACAACCTCCCACTACTGTCCTTGACTGGCCCTACTCTTACCCTAGTCATTTCATAGAACGATACAGCGCAGTACAGGCCCTTCGGCCCTCGATGTTGCACCGACATGGAAAAAAACTAAAGGCCATCTAACCTACACTATGCCCTTATCATCCATATGCTTATCGAATAAACTTTTAAATGCCCTCAATGTTGGCGAGTTCACTACTGCTGCAGGTAGGGCATTCCACGGCCTCACCACTCTTTGCGTAAAAAACCCACCTCTGACCTCTGTCCTATATCTATTACCCCTCAATTTAAGGCTATGTCCCCTCGTGCTAGCCACCCCCATCCGCGGGAGAAGGCTCTCGCTGTCCACCCTATCTAACCCTCTGATCATTTTGTATGCCTCTATTAAGTCACCTCTTAACCTTCTTCTCTCTAACGAAAACAACCTCAAGTCCATCAGCCTTTCCTCATAAGATTTTCCCTCCATACCAGGCAACATCCTGGTAAATCTCCTCTGCACCCGTTCCAAAGCTTCCACGTCCTTCCTATAATGAGGCGACCAGAACTGTACGCAATACTCCAAATGCGGCCATACTAGAGTTTTGTACAACTGCAACATGACCTCATGGCTCCGGAACTCAATCCCTCTACCAATAAAGGCCAACACACCATAGGCCTTCTTCACAACCCTATCAACCTGGGTGGCAACTTTCAGGGATCTATGTACATGGACACCGAGATCCCTCTGCTCATCCACACTACCAAGAATTTTACCATTAGCCAAATATTCCGCATTCCTGTTATTCTTTCCAAAGTGAATCACCTAACACTTCTCTACATTAAACTCCATTTGCCACCTCTCAGCCCAGCTCTGCAGCTTATCTATGTCCCTCTGTAACCTGCAACATCCTTCCGCACTGTCTACAACTCCACCGACTTCAGTGTCGTCTGCAAATTTGCTCACCCATCCTTCTGCGCCCTCCTCTAGGTCATTTATAAAAATGACAAACAGCAACGGCCCCAGAACAGATCCTTGTGGTACACCACTCGTAACTGAACTCCATTCTGAACATTTCCCATCAACTACCACTCTCTGTCTTCTTTCAACTAGCCAATTTCTGATCCACATCTCTAATTCACCCTCAATCCCCAGCCTCCGTATTTTCTACAATAGCCGACCGTGGGGAACCTTATCAAACGCTTTACTAAAATCCATATACACCACATCAACTGCTCTACCCTCGTCTACCTGTTCAGTCACCTTCTCAAAGAACTCGATAAGGTTTGTGAGGCATGACCTACCCTTCACAAAACCATGCTGACTATCCCTAATCATATTATTCCTATCTAGATGATTATAAATCGTATCTTTTATAATCCTCTCCAAGACCTTACGCACCACAGACGTTAGGCTCACCGGCCTATAGTTACCGGGGTTATCTCTACTCCCCTTTTTGAACAAAGGGACCACATTTGCTATCCTCCAGTCCTCTGGCACTATTCCTGTAGCCAATGATGACCTAAAAATCAAAGCCAAAGGCTCAGCAATCTCTTCCCTGGCTTCCCAGAGAATCCTAGGATGAATCCCATCCGGCCCCAGGGACTTATCTATTTTCACCTTGTCCAGAATTGCCAACACTTCTTCCCTATGCACCTCAATGCCATCTATTCTAATAGCCTGGGTCTCAGCATTCTCCTCCACAATATTATCTTTTTCTTGAGTGAATACTGACGAAAAGTATTCATTTAGTATCTCGCTTATCTCCTCAGCCTCCACACACAACTTCCCACCACTGTCCTTGACTGGCCCTACTCTTATCCTAGTCATTCTTTTATTCCTGACATACCTATAGAAAGCTTTTGGGTTTTCCTTGATCCTACCTGCCAAAGACTTCTCATGTCCCCTCCTTGCTCGTCTCAGCTCTCTCTTTAGATCCTTCCTCGCTTCCTTGTAACTATCAAGCGCCCCAACTGAAACTTCATGCCTCATCCTCACATAGGCCTCCTTCTTCCTCTTAACAAGAGATTCCACTTCTTTGGTAAACCACGGTTCCCTCGCTCGACCCCTTCCTCCCTGCCTGACTGGTACGTACTTATCAAGAACACGCAATAGCTGTTCCTTGAACAAGCTCCACATATCCAGTGTGCCCAACCCTTGCAGCCTACTTCTCCAACCAACACATCCTAAGTCATGTCTAATGGCATCATAATTGCCCTTCCCCCAGCTATAACTCTTGCCCTGCGGGGTATACTTATCCCTTTCCATCACTAACGTAAAGGTCACCGAATTGTGGTCACTGTTTCCAAAGTGCTCACCTACCTCCAGATCTAACACCTGGCCTGGTTCATTACCCAAAACCAAATCCAATATGGCCTCGCCTCTTGTTGGCCTGTCAACATATTGTGTCAGGAAACCCTCCTGCACACATTGTACAAAGAACGACCCATCTAATGTACTCGAACTATATCTTTTCCAGTCAATATTTGGAAAGTTAAAGTCTCCCATAACAACTACCCTGTTACTTTCGCTCTTTTCCAGAATCATCTTCGCCATCCTTTCCTCTACATCCCTAGAACTATTAGGTGGCCTATGGAAAACTCCCAACAGGGTGACCTCTCCTTTCCTGTTTCTAACCTCAACCCATACTACCTCAGAAGAAGAGTCCCCATCTAGCATCCTTTCCGCCACCGTAATACTGTCCTTGACTAGCAGCGCCACACCTCCCCCTCTTTTGCCCCCTTCTCTGAGCTTACTAAAACACCTAAACCCCGGAACCTGCAACAACCATTCCTGTCCCTGCTCTATCCATGTCTCTGAAATGGCCACAACATCGAAGTCCCATGTACCAACCCATGCTGCCAGTTCCCCTACCTTATTTCGTATACTCCTGGCATTGAAGTAGACACACTTCAAACCACCTACCTGAACACTGGCACCCTCCTGCGAAGTCAAATCTGTGCTCCTGACCTCTATACTCTCAATCTCCCGTACCCCAAAAATACAATCCAGGTTCCCATGCCCCTGCTGAATTAGTTTAAACCCCCCCAAAGAGCACTAACAAATCTCCCCCCCAGGATATTGGTGCCCCTCAGGTTCAGATGTAGACCATCCTGTCTATAGAGGTCCCACCTTCCCCAGAAAGAGCCCCAGTTATCCAGAAACCTGAATCCCTCCCGCCTGCACCATCCCTGTAGCCACGTGTTTAATTGCTCTCTCTCCCTATTCCTCATCTCACTATCACGTGGCACGGGCAACAACCCAGAGATAACAACTCTGTTTGTTCTCACTTTGAGCTTCCATCCTAGCTCCCTAAAGGCCTGCCTGACATCCTTGTCCCCTTTCCTACCTATGTCGTTAGTGCCAATGTGGACTACGACTTGGGGCTGCTCCCCCTCCCCCTTAAGGACCCGGAAAACACGATCCGAGACATCACGTACCCTTGCACCTGGGAGGCAACATACCAAACGTGAGTCTCTCTCGCTCCCACAAAATCTCCTATCTGTGCCCCTGACTATTGAGTCCCCAATTACTAATGTTCTACTCCTTTGCCCCCTTCCCTTCTGAGCTACAGGGACAGACTCCGTGCCAGAGGCCCGTACCCCATGGCTTTCCCCTGGTAAGTCGTCCCCCCCACAAGTATCCAAAACGGTATACTTGTTACTCAGGGGAACGACCGCAGGGGGTCCCTGCACTGACTGCTTCTTCCCAGTCCCTCTTACAGTTACCCATCTATCTCCAGTCTTTGGTGTAACTACTTCCCTGAAGCTCCTATCTATAACCCCCTCTGCCTCCCGAATGATCCAAAGTTCATCCAGCTCAAGCTCCAGGTCCCTAACACGGTTTTTGAGGAGCTGGATTTGGGTGCACTTCCCACAGATGAAATCAGCAGGGACACTGACGGCGTCCCTCACCTCAAACATTCTGCAGGAGGAGCATTGTACTGCCTTCCCTGACATCACCTCTAAATTAAAAAAAAACAAGAAAAAGAAAAAGAAAGGAAGAGCTTACCTGATATTACCTCAAACCCTACTCCCGCTGAAAGTTAAGCAAATTTAAAGGCACTCACTCACCTTCACGACAGGCCCCTGCTCCCGCTTCCCAACCACCGTGGGGTGGGGGGGTTGGTTAGAGGAGGAGGTTGACATATCTATAGAAAGCTTTAGGGTTATCCTTGATCCTACCTGCCAAAGACTTCTCATGTCCCCTCCTGGCTCTTCTTAGCTCTCTCTTTAGAGCCTTCCTAGCTAACTTGTAACTCTCAAGCACCCAAACCGAACCATCACGTCTCATCATTACATAAGCCTCCTTCTTCCTCTTGACAAGTGTTTCAACTGCTTTAGTAAACTATGGTTCCCTCGCTCGACCACTTCCTCCCTGCCTGACAGGGACATACTTATCAAGGACACGCAGAGCTGTTCCTTGAACATGCTCCACATTTCCATTGTGCCCATCCCATGCAGTTTTCCTCTCCAGCCGATGCATCCTAAGTCTTGCCTCATCGCATCCTAATTGCCTTTCCGCCAGATATGACTCTTGCCTTGCGGTATATACCTATCCCTTTCCATCACTAAGGTAAACGTAATCGAATTGTGGTCCTGGTTCATTACCCAGTACCAAATCCAATACGGCCTCGCCTCTCGTTGGCCTATCTACATACTGTGGTGATCACAAGTTAACCAGATGCAACACAACTGAGCGACCACTAGAGGGAGCACGGGAGAGCCATATAAATAGATCAGGACAGGAAGTGAGGACACACTCTTCACAGCAGGCGGGCTGGTGAGCAGGACACACAGCAAGCAAAGCTGGTAGTTAGCACTGGAAGGTAGTTCTAGGTCGAGCTCTGGAAACTGAACGAACTCACAATAAAGCATCTTCTCCACACTTGAGACTACGAGCTTTATTAAGACACGAGGAACAACACATGGTACCAGCAGTGATTTCAGGACGCTTACGACAGGACAACTCAGCTGCAGATACAGAAAGCACAAAATGGCATGGAAATCTCCTACTGGACATTTGACTGGGGAAGACATCGCTAATTCGAGGATGTGGCATGGATACCCACCTCAGCTGGACACGACTGGTAATGTAAGAAATGTCTGGAAAAGGTTTAAACAAATGTTCGATTTTTATCTCATAGCTAATGATGTAGCAGAAGCCTCAGACAAAATTAAAATAGCAATTCTCATCGAAGGGCCTGTCAATAGGAAAGTGTATAATGGATTTAAACACTCAAAAGGTGAAGACAGGAACAGCTTACAAACGTTACTAAACAAATTTGAAGAGTACTGTGAGAAATTTGAACAGCAAGGCATGCTCACAGTCCAACCTGCACAGAGACTGAGTGATGCAAGACTTAAAAAATCACAAAAAGATCAGGAAATCGCGAATGCACAGTACAGATCAAAAAGAAGAAATAACATGAATTTTTCACAAAGCCAAAACGCTGAAATTCTGTCCAGATCGGAAAGAAAAGGTAACTTACAACTTTTAGAAAGAAAAAACGCTGAAATCCGCGATAAAATGGCGTCGGAGCACATTTTGCAGTCTATGGTAAGCAAAGAACTACAAATCGCGTCTGCGCATGGCCGGAGCCGGAAGTCGCGCATGCGCCGGAACCGGAAGTCGCGCATGCGCAGTTTACAAAAGATCGCGGCGCCGATCGTTATGCGCATGCGCAAGCCGCGCATGCGCAGTCAAAAAAAGTCTTCGTCGCGGACCGTCATGCGCATGCGCAAGCCGCGCATGCGCAATGGACACCGAACCGCACAAGGAAAGAAAGCCGATTTGCGCATGTGCAAGTCGTTCCTACGCGTGACGTCATGACGTCTGAGAATCCTGACCACGCCCACTTAAAAGGGAAATGCCCGAAAATTGAAAACAAGACACTTAAAGTGGTAAAACCAAATTTTCTTGCCTCAGAACACAGAAAAACGCCTGAACTTAAACCAACAGTGAAAAACAACTTGCACAAAACCTTGGAAAAAGCTGCCTTCACCACACACAGTGAAGCGAACAAAAAGAATTCCGAAACAACAAAAGATGATTTGTTTTTCGACGATTACCTCTCAGACCTGACTGGGTCAGTCGGATATGCTTATCACAGCATCAGCGACACGGTCGCAAAGCACAACACGAACCAACTCGTGGTAGATGAATCCAACCAAGATGATTTGGTTTTCAAAGAATACTACTCAGACATGGCTGAGTCAGTCGGATATGCTTATCACAGCATCAGCGACACGGTCGCAAAGTTCAACACGAATCAACTCGTGGTAGAAGAATCCAACCAGGATGATTTGGTTTTCGGAGAATACTACTCAGACACAGCTGAGTCAGTCGGATATGCTTATCACAGCATCAGCGACACGGTCGCAAAGTTCAACACGCATCAACTCGTGGTAGAAGAAGCCAACGAAGATGAAATGGGTTTCAAAGAATACTACTCAGACATGGAGGAGTTATTTGGACATGCTGATCACAGCATCAGCGACACCGTTGCAAAGCTCAACACGACTCTACTCATGGTGGATGAATCCAACACCATGGTGCCATGGCAGCTCGTCGATACATTGGATGACAGCAATACCCAAGACGAAGACGACGCCACACAGAGAGCACAGGAAGACTCCACGGAGCGAGCGATGACAGGCTCCACAGTGCGAGTGATGAAAGGCGCCAACAGGGATGCAAGCAAACACTCCCGGGCGGACACCAAGCATGAACAAGACCATGAAGGTAAACCCGCTGTACCTGAGCAACCGCAAGCAGACTATGAAAGTCTACCAAGCTCACAGGAACAAGAAGAAAGAGCGGACTATGAAAGTCCAACACGCTCACAGGAACAAGAAGAAAGAGCAGACTATGAAAGTCCAACACGCTCACAGGAACAAGAAGAAAGAGCGGACTATGAAAGTCCAACACGCTCACAGGAACAAGAAGAAGACAATGCACCTCTGCCCACTGCATGCGAAGACAGTGACAAGGTGATCACACTCAACGTACAGGATCACAGTGAGACTGACAGTTCTCAGCTTGTCTGTACCGAAGCACAGAGCGAAAACAGTGACAAGGTGCTCGCACTCGACGTACAGGATCACAGTGAGACTGACAGTTCTCAGCTTGTCTGTACCGAAGCACAGAGCGAAAACAGTGACAAGGTGCTCGCACTCGACGTACAGGATCACAGTGAGACTGACAGTTCTCAGCTTGTCTGTACAGAAGCACAGAGTCGGGCCACCCAACAGTCCAGAGAGACGATGCCGAAAGAAAACATGCAGATTTTGACTCCAGAAGAGGAGCACCTGGAGCCCAGAGAGACAACGCCAAAAGAAAACATGAAGATTTTGACTCCAGAAGAGGAGCACCTGGAGTCCACAGAGACAATGCCGAAAGAAACCATGCAGATTCTGACTCCAGAAGAGGAGCACGTGGAGTCCAGAGACATCAAACAAAAAGAAACCATGCAGATTTTGACTCCAGAAGAGGAGCACCTGGAGTCCAGTGAGATAACATCAACAGAAATCATGAAGATTTTAACTCCAGAAGCGGAGCACCAAGAGTCTAGAGAAACCACGTCAACTGAAATCATGCAGATTTGGACTCCAGAAGAGGAGCGCCGAGAGTCCACAGACACCGCGTCAAATGTAATCAAGAAGACTTTGACTCCGGAAGACGAGCACCAAGAAAGCAAAGATGCGGAATCCAATTCTCCACAACTGATTGATGTCACCTGCACCGATGCAACATCAGATCATTCGCACCACTCGCGAGACGGAATGCTCAATGACTCAAATTATCCACTCGGGACACTCATAGAGTATAACAAGAAAAACAAAAGTCAAAAGAAACACAGCAAGAACAAAAACAACATGAAGCGCGAGAAGACCAACAACAATAGCAAGAAGCACAGCAGAAACGAGAATGACAACAGCAAGAAGAAAAGCAACATGAAGCGCGACAAGACAAACAACAATAGCAAGAAGCACAGCAGAAACGAGAACGACAACAGCAAGAATAAAAGCAACATGAAGCGCAACAAGACAAACAACAACGTCAGGCACAAAGATAGCGACAACGACAGAGGCAGAAACAACAAGAATGGCAACAAACACAACAAAGTCAGGAGCAAAGATAGCGACAACAACAAAGACGGAAACGACAAAAACAGCGACAAGTACGGCAACGGAAACAACAAAAACAGGAACGACAGAAACAACAGCAATGAAACAACGACTTGTACACAATGGCACTACTTGGCACATGATGGACGATGCCACAGCACACTGCAAAACGATAACAAGACTACAAACATGTCATGGGATGACAACGAATCGCACAAACTCACGTCTGCTCCAGAACAAGCAAGCACACCAGCATCCAAGGCGGATGAGACAATAAATCAACACCACAAGCACAAAAAAAAGTCCATGCCAGTCAACATCAGTGATGTGACCATGCAAACACCTCGGGATGACGCATTGGGTACTTAAGATAACAAGGAACACCAACAACATTCACAGCGGACTTGCAATATCAATATCACCACGTCATCAACAACAAAAAGAAAAAAAAAAAAAAGCTCTGAACAAATTCATCAAGTTTGGACTCATAAATGTGTTTATTAAGTTTGGACATATAAACACATTGGCTTTGTTAACTAAGGCAATAGCATCATCACTTGTATAGATACGCATATCATAAGTTACTGTTTTGTATAATTTTCCTTAATGATGTACAGAAACTATGTAATGAGAAAGAGGGGGATGTGGTGATCGTAGATTGACCAGATACAAAAACAACAGAGCAAACACGAGCGGGAGAGCTATAAATACACTGGGACAGGATGTACAATTTTCTTTAACGATGTTCAGAAAATATGTTAAGAGAAAAAGGGGGATGTGGTGATCACAAGTTAACCAGATGCAACACAACTGAGCGACCACTAGAGGGAGCACGGGAGAGCCATATAAATAGATCAGGACAGGAAGTGAGGACACACTCTTCACAGCAGGCGGGCTGGTGAGCAGGACACACAGGAAGCAAAGCTGGTAGTTAGCCCTGGAAGGTAGTTCTAGGTCGAGCTCTGGAAACTGAACGAACTCACAATAAAGCATCTTCTCCACACTTGAGACTACGAGCTTTATTAAGACACGAGGAACAACACACATACTGCGTCAGGAAACCCTCCTGCACACATTGGACAAAAACGGACCCATCTAAAGTACTCGAACTGTGTTTCCAGTCAATATTTGGAAAGTTAAAGTCCCACATAACAACTACCCTGTTACTTTCGCTCCTATCCAGAATTATCTTTGCAATCCTTTCCTCTACATCTCTGGATCTTTTCGGAGGCCTATAGAAAACCCCTAACAGGGTGACGTCTCCTTTCCGGTTTCTAAACTCAGCCCATACTACCTCAGTAGTCGAGTCCTCATCAAACGTCCTTTCAGCCACCGTAATACTGTCCTTGACTAACAATACCACCTCTCCCCCTCTCTTACCACCTTCCCTGAGCTTACTGAAATATCTAAACCCCGGCACCTGCAACAACCATTCCTCTCCCTGCTCTATCCATGCCTCTGAAATGGCCACAACATCGAAGTCCCAGGTACCAACCCATGCTGCAAGCTCACCCACCTTATTCCGGATGCTCCTGGCATTGAAGTAGACGCACTTTAAACCACCTTCCTTCCTGCCGGTACACCCCTGCAACTTTGAAACCTTACTCATGACCTCACTACTCTCAACCTCTTGTGTACTGGAGCTACAATTCAGGTTCCCAATCCCCTGCTGAACTAGTTTAAACCATCCCGAAGAGCATTTGCAAACTTCCCCCCCAGGATATTAGTACCCCTCTGGTCCAGGTGTAGACCATCCCGTTTGTAGAGGTCCCACCTACCCCAGAATGAGCCCCAATTATCCAGTAATCTGAAACCCTCCCTCCTGCACCATCCCTGCAGCCACGTGTTCAACTGCTCTCTCTCCCTATTCCTCGACTTGCTAGCACATGGCACGGGTAACAACCCAGAGATAATAACTCTGTTTGTCCTGGATCTAAATTACCACCCTAGCTCCCTGAATTCCTGCCTTACATCCCTATCCTTTTTCCTACCTATGTCGTTGGTACCTATGTGGACCACGACTTGGGGCTGCTCCCTCTCCCCCTTAAGGATCCCGAAAACACGAGGAAGTAACTGAAGTAGTAGACATGGGGATGTCTATGGATGTAGATAATGTGGACTTCTGGAAGGCAATTGGAAAAGTTCCCCATGCGAGACAGTTAGTTAAAATTAAAGCACGTGGAATTGAAATGATTGACCTGGGTTCAGAGATTTAGTCGGAAAGTGAAAGTCAGAGAATAGGAACGATGGACATATGCTCAAATTGGAAGGAAGTACCGATTCTGTCCCACAAGAATTTGTGCTTGTGCTAAAAACTAATCACTATTTATTAATCACTTTGACAACACTGTAATGAGCTACATATCTAAGTTTGCTGAAGACACAAAGATTGAGTGAGGAGAACCGGCAGATATAGTTGAATCCAAATAAAGTTTTACACCAAAAGAGGATTATTTTTAAATTGGGAAAAACTAGGAACAGTGACGGTCCAAAGAGATTTAGAAGTCAGGTACAAAAAATAATCAAAAAGGCTGATGGAATGTTTGCCTTTCTACCTCAATGGCTAGAACATAAAGAAGAGGAAGTTTTGCTACTCCTGTATAAATTCCCTGGCTGGATCACATCTGGAGTTCTGTACTCAGTTCTGGGCACCACACGTTAGAAAGGATACACAAACCTCGAAAAGAATACAGCACAAAATCATCAGAATGTTACCAGGATTCAAAGCATTAGGATTATAAGCAGAGACGGCATAAACTGGGACTGTATTCCTGGGATATAGAAGGTGTGATTTTGAATCATAGAATCTTACAGCACAACAAGACGCCCTTGGGTCCAACATGCTTGTGGTGTCTCTTTGACAAAGCTGTCCAATTTTATCCCCAACTTCAACATTTTTCCCATACTCTGCAAATTAGTCCTTTTCCAGTGCATGTCTAAACTGATTTAGGCACTTAGGATTTTAAAAGTAACTGATAGGGTAAAAAGAGAAAACATTATCCATCTTGTGGGAGTCCAGGAAAGGGGGACATAGCCTTCAAATAAGAACCAGGTCATTTAGGACAGAAGTTTGGAAGCATGTGCTCCTGCAATGTTTTGTGGAAGTGTTGAATTCTCTTATGAAATGCTGTAAATGTTAACTCATTAATATTTTTAAACCTGAGATCGATACATTTTTTTTTTACTAGTTTGAGGGTATTGGAGTATGTGAAACCAAAAGTAATGCAAGTCATACCAAATAGGCTGGAGGGGCAAAATGACATACTTCTGTTTACATGTTTCTGTCTCTCGTACAAGCTATCTTTATTATACTCTTCTCCTTATTAACAGTAGTTAGGTGATCATAGTGCCTTGGGTCAGGAGAGGATGATTTCTGTTTGATTGGCAGAGACTGGTTTTATTGAATTGGAATAGGATGAGGTCTATTGAATTGGGACAGAATTGTATCAATTGGACTTAGAGGGATTGGCATGTAACTGATTGGCAGATGCTGGTGGATATCCAATTGGCAGATTCTGGTGTCTATTGGAATGGGAGGGATTGGTGTCTATTGGAATGGGAGGGATTGGTGTCTATTGGAATGGGAGGGATTGGTGTCCATTGGAATGGGAGGGAATGGTGTCTATTGGAATGGGAGGGATTGGTGTCTATTGGATTGGGAGGGATTGGTGTCTATTGGAATGGGAGGGAATGGTGTCTATTGGAATGGGAGGGAATGGTGTCTATTAGAATGGGAGGGAATGGTGTCTATTGGATTGGGAGGGATTGGTGTCTATTGGAATGGGAGGGATTGGTGTCTATTAGAATGGGAGGGATTGGTGTCTATTGGAATGGGAGGGAATGGTGTCTATTGGAATGGGAGGGATTGGTGTCTATTGGAATGGGAGGGATTGGTGTCCATTGGAATGGGAGGGATTGGTGTCTATTCGAATGGGAGGGATTGGTGTCCATTGGAATGGGAGGGATTGGTGTCCATTGGAATGGGAGGGATTGGTGTCCATTGGAATGGGAGGGATGGGTGTCCATTGGAATGGGAGGGATTGGTGTCTATTCGAATGGGAGGGATTGGTGTCTATTGGAATGGGAGTGATTGGTGTCTATTGGAATGGGAGCGATTGGGGTATATTGGATTGGGCGGGATTGGTGTCTGTTGGATTGGGAGGGATTGGTGTCTATTGGAATGGGAGGGAATGGTGTCTATTGGATTGGGAGGGAATGGTGTCTATTGGAATGGGAGGGATTGGTGTCCATTGGAATGGGAGGGATTGGTGTCTATTCGAATGGGAGGGATTGGTGTCTATTGGATTGGGAGGGATTGGTGTCTATTAGAATGGGAGAGATTGGTGTCTATTGGAATGGGAGGGATTGGTGTCTATTGGAATGGGAGGGATTGGTGTCCATTGGAATGCGAGGGATTGGTGTATATTCAAATGGGAGGGATTGGTGTCCATTGGAATGGGAGGGATTGGTGTCCATTGGAATGGGAGGGATTGGTGTCTATTGGAATGGGAGGGATTGGTGTCCATTGGAATGGGAGGGATTGGTGTCCATTGGAATGGGAGGGATTGGTGTTTATTCGCATGGGAGGGATTGGTGTCTATTAGAATGGGAGGGATTGGTGTCTATTGGATTGGGAGGGATTGGTGTCTATTGGAATGGGAGGGATTGGTGTCTATTAGAATGGGAGGGATTGGTGTCTATTGGAATGGGAGCGATTGGTGTCTATTGGAATGGGAGGGATTGGTGAAAATTGGATTGGGAGGGATTGGTGACTGTTGGATTGGGAGGGATTGGTGTATATTGGATTGGGAGGGATTGGTGTCTATTGGAATGGGAGGGATTGGTGTCTATTGGAATGGGAGTGATTGGTGTATATTGGATTGGGAGGGATTGATGTCTGTTGGATTGGGAGGGATTGGTGTCTATTAGAATGGGAGGGATTGGTGTCAATTGGAATGGGAGGGATTGGTGATTATTGGAATGGGAGGGATTGGTGTCTATTGGAATGGGAGGGATTGGTGTCTATTGGAATGGGAGGGATTGGTGTCTATTGGAATGGGAGGGATTGGTGTCCATTGGAATGGGAGTGATTGGTGTCTATTTCGAATGGGAGGGATTGGTGTCTATTAGAATGGGAGGGATTGGTGTCTATTAGAATGGAGGGATTGGTGTCTATTGGAATGGGAGGGATTGGTGTCTGTTGGATTGGGAGGGATTGGTGTCTATTGGAATGGGGGCGATTGGTGTATATTGGAATGGGAGGGAATGGTGTATATTGGATTGAGAGGGAATGGTGTATTTTGTCATGGGAGGGATTGGTGTCTGTTAGAATGGGAGGAGTTGGTGTCTGTTTGATGCTGGTGTATATTGGAATGAGGGGGTATGGTGTCTATTGGAATTGGAGGGATTGGTGTCTATTGGAATGGGAGGAATTGGTGTCTATTGGATTTGGAGGGATTGGTGTCTATTGGAATGGGAGGGATTGGTGTCTATTGGATTGGGACAGGATGGGGTCGATTGGATTGGGACAGGATGGTGCCTATTGGATTGGGACAGGATGGTGTCTATTGGATTGGGACAGGATGGTGTCTATTGGATTGAGACAGGATGGGGTCTATTGGATTGGAACAGGATGGGGTCTATTGGATTAGGACAGGATGGGGTCTCCTGGATTGAGACACGATGGGGTCGATTGGATTGGGACAGGATGGGGTCTATTGGATTGGGACAGGATGGGGTCTATTGGATTGGGACAGAATGGTGTCTATTGGAATGGGACAGGATGGTGTCTATTGGATTGAGACAGGATGGTGTCTATTGGATTGGGACAGGATGGGGTCTATTGGATTAGGACAGGATGGGGTCTATTGGATTGGGACAGAATGGGGTCTATTGGATTGGGACAGAATGGTGTCTATTGGATTGGGACAGGATGGTGTCTATTGGATTGGGACAGAATGGGGTCTATTGGATTGGGACAGGATGGGGTCAATTGGATTGGGACAGAATGGGGTCTATTGGATTGAGACAGGATGGGGTCTATTGGATTGGGACAGGATGGGGTCTATTGGATTGGAACAGGATGGGGTCTATTGGATTGGGACAGGATGGGGTCTATTAGATTGGAACAGGATGGGGTCTATTGGATTGGGACAGGATGGGGTCTATTGGATTGGGACAGGATGATGTCTATTGGATTGGGACAGGATGGGGTCTATTGGATTGGGACAGGATGGGGTCTATTGGATTGGGACAGGATGGGACCTCCTGGATTGGGACAGGATGATGTATATTGGATTGGGACAGAATGGGGTCTATTGGATTGGGACAGGATGGGGTCTATTGGAATGGGACAGGATGGGGTCTATTGGATTGGGACAGGATGGGGTCTATTGGATTGGGACAGGATGGTGCCTATTGAATTGGGACAGGATGGGGTCTATTGGATTGGGACAGGATGGTGCCTATTGGATTTGGACAGGATGGGGTCTATTGGATTGGGACAGGATGGCGTCTATTGGATTGGGACAGGATGGGGTCTATTGGATTGGGACAGGATGGGGTCTATTGGATTGGGACAGGATGGTGCCTATTGGATTGGGACAGGATGGGGTCTATTGGATTGGGACAGGATGGGGTCTATTGGATTGAGACAGGATGATGTCTATTGGATTGGGACAGGATGGTGTCTATTGGATTGTGACAGGATGATGCCTATTGGATTGGGACAGGATGGGGTCTATTGGATTGGGACAGGATGGGGACTATTGGATTGGGACAGGATGGTGTCTATTGGAATGGGACAGGATGGGACCTCCTGGATTGGGACAGGATGATGTATATTGGATTGGGACAGAATGGGGTCTATTGGATTGGGACAGGATGGGGTCTATTGGAATGGGACAGGATGGGGTCTATTGGATTGGGACAGGATGGGGTCTATTGGATTGGGACAGGATGGTGCCTATTGAATTGGGACAGGATGGGGTCTATTGGATTGGGACAGGATGGTGCCTATTGGATTTGGACAGGATGGGGTCTATTGGATTGGGACAGGATGGCGTCTATTGGATTGGGACAGGATGGGGTCTATTGGATTGGGACAGGATCGGGTCTATTGGATTGGGACAGGATGGTGCCTATTGGATTGGGACAGGATGGGGTCTATTGGATTGGGACAGTATGGGGTCTATTGGATTGAGACAGGATGATGTCTATTGGATTGGGACAGGATGGTGTCTATTGGATTGTGACAGGATGATGCCTATTGGATTGGGACAGGATGGGGTCTATTGGATTGGGACAGGATGGAGACTATTGGATTGGGACAGGATGGTGTCTATTGGAATGGGACAGGATGATGCCTATTGGATTGGGACAGGATGGGGTCTATTGGATTGGGACAGGATGGGGTCTATTGGATTGGGACAGGATGGGGTCTATTGGATTGGAACAGGATGGGGTCTATTGGATTGAGACAGAATGGGGTGTCTTGGATTGAGACAGGATGGTGTCTATTGGATTGGGACAGAATGGGGTCTATTGGATTGGGACAGGATGGGGTCTATTGGATTGGAACAGGATGGGGTCTATTGGATTGGGACAGGATGATGCCTATTGGATTGGGACAGGATGGGGTCTATTGGATTGGGACAGGATGGGGTCTATTGGATTGGGACAGGATGGGGTCTATTGGATTGGAACAGGATGGGGTCTATTGGATTGAGGCAGAATGGTGTCTATTGGATTGGGACAGGATGGTTCCTATTGGATTGGGACAGGATAGGGTCTATTGGATTGGGATAGGATGGTGTCTATTGGATTGGGACAGAATGGGGTCTATTGGATTGGGACAGAATGGGGTCTATTGGATTGGGACAGAATGGGGTCTATTGGATTGGGACAGGATGGGGTCTATTGGATTGGGACAGGATGGGGTCTATTGGATTGGGACAGGATGGGGTCTTTTGGATTGGGACAGGATGGTGTCTATTGGATTGGGACAGAATGGGGTCTATTGGATTTGGACAGGATGGGGTCTATTGGATTGGGACAGGATGGTGTCTATTGGATTGGGACAGGATGGTGCTTATTGGATTGAGACAGGATGGGGTCTATTGGATTGGGACAGGATGGGGTCTATTGGATTGGGACAGGATGGGGTCTATTGGATTGGGACAGGATGGGGTCTATTGGATTGGGACAGGATGATGCCTATTGGATTGAGACAGGATGGGGTCTATTGGATTGGGACAGGATGGGGTGTATTGGATTGGGACGGAATGATGTCCATTGGATCAGTTGTTTCGGTGTGGTGTTAATAACAGGCAGTCACATCCCAATGCAGATTTACTTTTTCAACAATATCTGCTGAATGTATTATTCGAGTCGCTCTTCCAGTTATGCATGGCAGCTCAATGCTCATTTCCCATATTTAAATCACTCTGCACATAAACGTCATGGTGTTTGCCTTACTACTGCCCTAGCCGCATTCAAAAATGTGACTTAGTAGAACCATCATGGAAAGTTTGCTGATATGCATGGCTGCTGTGATATGAGTCCCATTTCTGGGTGAATTTGAATCTGGAAGGTACTTTTGGTAAAGGTGGCAACTTCATACATGCTTCTAAATCGGTGTTTTCCCCACCAAACCAGCTGCTCCTGCTCAACAATTCTGAGCGATATAAGTTAGCAGGCTAGAACAGTCAAACTATCATACGCCCCTCGCTAAATATGCTCGATGAAGATTTTGGAGACAGTTTTCTGAACCGGTTTGAGGGCGTAATAATCCGCAGGAGGCAGGAGTCCCGTCACCACACCAATATTTATTGCCAATAACTAGATACAAGAGCAGCTCCAAACAGTGCTGCTAGCATTCCAGTCAACTTAAGACTGGCTCATAAAGCCTACACAGGTGCTTACATGGGCCCCCTCAATGAGCTATCATTGAGGGAGCTCATACTCCAATTGGCCAACCAATAAAGCCAATTGGAGGTCATTACAGAGGGTTTGCCATTTTACTGGAATTGAACGCTTTTGTTGAAGTAAGTTCGGAACTCATAATCTTCAATTAGATCACCTCAAGGGCTTCACTGACAAGAGAAGAAGCTTAACTTCCATAAATTTCCCTCATAAATTCCTAGCAGCCAGGATTATTTTTGTTTTATTTTTATAAAATTAAGAGTACCCAATTTATTTTTTCCAATTAAGGGGCAATTTAGCGTGGTCAACCCACCTAGCCTGCACATTTTTGGGTTGTGGGGGCGAAACCCATGCAAACACGGGGAGAATGTGCAAACTCCACACGGACAGTGACCCAGAGCCGGGATCGAACCTGGGACCTCGGCGCCGTGAGGCAGCAAGGCTAACCCACTGCACCACCGTGCTGCCCTAGCAGCCAGGATTATTTGCTGTCTCTTCTCGGGGGAAATAACATCCTTCCTTCATTCTGTTTTTACTGCTAACGTTGTTTTTATGTTTGCTGTCACACACCTGGGGAACACTCTGTGATCAAGATGCCTATTCTGATTTGAAATTCAATGTAAATTCATGGACTCTCTTGTTTGCTCTTTGTTTTTTTGTGCTTGGTGGAACGTGTTGTGGACTGAATGGGGGAGCCTGTCTCTTTGTCCTCCTTTTACCCACAGCCAGTACAGGAGATGACTATTGCTGTGGGGAAATTCCTGAGCGAGTGCCTGTGTATGTGCTTCATGATAAGAGTAGATTTTGAAGTGGGATAGGAGCAAAGGATGAAAGTGCCGCCACTAGATGTGGTTTCGTGATTGAGGAATCTTGCCAAAGCCCACATGATGTTTATCACATGTTGGATTCCATTCCACACGCAGCACCTGAGAAGATAATGGCAGTCACCAATAAACACTGTGGGCGTACATACTTTCAGCCGCTTAGTTTTATTTTCTTTTTAACCTTCTGGTTTCCTACCCTTCTTTCCTGAAGGCACTGACTCTGGGAGAGTGCCCAGGCCCATTGGCCCCTTTGATTCCCCCAGCAGAGTGACTTTAACATTCAGCCCAGATGACTTGCGTGAGCTTCTGGCCCAGATCAATGGCACAATTATACAATGATGTGGAGATGCCGGCATTGGACTGGGGTGAGCACAGTAAGAGGTCTTGCAACACCAGGTTAAAGTCCAACAGGTTTGTTTCAAACACTAGCTTTCGGAGCGCAGCTCCTTCCTCACCTGAGGAAGGAGCAGTGCTCCAAAAGCTAGTGTTTGAAACAAACCTGTTGGACTTTAACCTGATGTTGTAAGACTTCTTACAATTATCCAGTACAATACTAAATTACTGATTAATGGTCAGAAGCAGAAAGGCCCCAAAAAATATTTTCTCCTTCCTTATTCATGGCGGAGTTATTGTATGTGGTTGACTACCACTGAAGAATGGGAAGATTCCACAGGAGTTTTGTATTAATTATATATGCAATAACATCATTGACCTCAATACAAATGGCTGGTTTAGCACAGTGGGCTAAACAGCTGGCTTGCAATGCAGAACAATGCCAGCAGCGCAGGTTCAATTCCCATACCGGCCTCCCCAAATAGGCACCGGAATGTGGCGACCAGGGGCTGTTCACAGAAGCTTCATTGATGCCTGCTTGTGACAAAAGCAATTATTATTATTATTAATTCTGTTGGTTCCGTGCAATCCGCTGCATTTCTCCATATGAGGAAAGGTTCCTAAAGTTTCTTGCTGAATCCCAAATATAAATCAAGCAAATTAATATCTCCCTGGATTATGAGCATTGAATCCTGTTGTTTGAATCCTGTACCTCTCTATCTATCTCTCCACCTTTAGGAAGGTTTAAAGGTGAGCTTGTGCATCCCCTCCCAGTGACTTCCTCTGGTCTATTTGCTGTGCCCCCATCTTTAAAATTAATGTTCCTTTTTGATGAGTTAGTTCTAAAGGTGTTGTCTGGAGAATTCCGGGTTTGTAAAAAGGAAGGGAGAATCGAGAGTTATGGACAGATTTTCTTCTCTTAGGTGTAAATCTTTTTTTATTATTTTAGAGTACCCAATTAATTTTTTCCAATTAAGGGGCAATTTAGCATGGCCAATCCACCTAGCCTGCACATTTTTGGGTTGTGGGGGAGGTGTAATCTTCACCTGCGGGGAGATCATGGAGGAAAATTGAGCAGGTTCAGTTTCCTCTATGCAGCCCTGATGTGCCATCAATTGCACGAGAGACGAGTTGCTTTACAAAAGTTAGACTTTAATAAACTCAAACTTAGCCCTGCGGTTGTCTACAATACAATGGATGACCGCCGGGCGTTTGACTATTTATACCTCGGCAAGGAGGCATGGTTAACTCAGCCTCTCGACCAATCGGTCGAGAGGCACATGACCGACCAGGGCCAATGGTAAGCCGGTAGAACAATGGCAGACAGGTATGCAAATCATATCACCACAAGCCCACTGGCGTACCTATCCAGGTGCAAGAGGGGGGAAGGCTGCCCAACGAGTTCCTGAGTTAGAGAAGAAGACAGTTGGTTATAAGGCTTGTCTTCTCCAGACTGGAAGAAATGCCAGATCCACTCCAGAACATTCTTGGCACTGCATAGGCTCATGAGCTTGCGGTTTAGACACATTGTCAGAATAACAGAGAGATCTCTGCACTGCATCCAACATAAGGCAATGCCACATCTGAAGGAAAATGTGACAGCTCTTCCTGGAAATCATTAAACTTGCTTTCCTTAGTTGTTTAATGATGATCTTTTGTGATATATTTAGTGACCTAACAACGAGACATTTGTACACTGTAGGTTTTCTGAACTGGGCCCATGAGATTGTCACATTGAATCCCATCGTGACTATATCCCAATTTATCCCAATTTCTGGCATCTCGGATTCCAGGATATATAGTGTGGCACTGGGGAAGTTAGGGGAGAAGATTTTTCAAGAGTATGGTAAAAGATGAGATTTTCCACCATAAAACATGATTGGGGGAAATCCATTGCTATGGGTCTGTGAGTCTGTAATTAAAAGGTGTAAATTTAAGACATCAATAGACAAAGGCGTAAACGATTGTTTTATTCTGTCGAGAGCTGAAGCAAGAAGTCCCATCAGCAACAGTGGTGAAGATAAAATCCAGAATAATAATTGAAGGGAAAGTGGATAATTTTGTTTTAACTCATTTCTTTAAAGCTGGTCAGTGCCTGTAATGAGCTGCCAGAGGCAGTAGTAGAGGTGGGTACAATTTTGAATTTTAAAAAGCATTTAGGCAGTTAAATGGGAAAACTGGGTATAGAAGGATATGGGCCAAATGTGGGCAATTGGGACCTGCTTAGTGGTAAAAACTGGGTGACATGGACAAGTTGGGCTGAAGGGCCTGTTTCCATGCTGTAAACCTCTATGATTCTATATGTGGAAACTGGATGCAGATTGCGTGTTTCACAAAGGCATCCAGGTCAGAGCTGTCATCGCCCGGGTGTTCGGAAATACTCAGTTAATCACACACTGAGGAATATAATATTGTCTTCTAGTAGATTGTACCAACTGTACGTTGATTCTGCTTCTTGTGTATCTAATTATAATATCTATGCAGAATTGTAAAATGTTTGAAATTGCTTTCTCTTCTTCATCCTAGAATTTACGTGGAGATGCCAAAGGTGCACTCTAGCTGTGAAATATCCAACCTCATTCCAAGCCTGGACCCCTTCAGTTCCTCTGATTCACAGTTACTCCCTGTCCTTAACCAACTCCCCTCCATTAGCCATTGCTGGAAAAAGGAGGGAACTTTCAAAGTATATCAGTAGGGAAGTCAGATTAGGCTGTTCTATGGAGAAAGAACACTAACATCGACTTGATGGATGAAATGGATTTGCTTCTATTCTATGATTCATTGACTAATCGAGAGCCAAAGCTATTTGTTTTAACTGAGGCACCAGTTAACCAATCCATAACCTCTCTCAACCACTGTGACCTTGTGGCTTTCATTGCAAAATCTTTTTTTGTTATTGGCTCTTTCCAGAGAGTCCCTACAGCGCAGAAGGAAGTAATTCTGCCCATCGAGTCTGCACCAACCCTCTGAAAGAGCACCCTACCACCCGGGAGCCAACTCCCCCGCCCTATACCTGTAACTCCACCGCAACCTTTAGACGCTGAGGGACAATTTAACATGGCAAATCCACCCAACCTGCACATCTTTGGGCTGGGGGTGGAAACCAAAGTACCTGGAGGAAACCCCACGCAGACGCAGGGAGAAAGTGCAAACTCCACGCAGTCACCCAAGGTTGGAATCGAACCCGGGTCCCTGGTGCTGAGAGGCAGCAGTGCTAACCACTGTGTCACTGTACCGCCCAATAAGTCATTTTGACACAGATCCATGTACAATGTCAAGTTAATCAAGGTCATCCTTCCTACTGGTTTATCGTACTTCAGGATCAAAGAGTCTGAAGAATCAGGTCATCTATATTTGTCCTGTAACTTCTTCTGCATCTTTTCTGCTGCCAGATCAGGAGGTTTCCTGCAATGACAGCATGCTTTCCCATTGCTTTCCTGCACCTACTTTTTGGAAGCTAGGGCAGGAAAACTGGAAGAATGTATCCATATTTACATCGGCTCCCGGCCTTAATAATCTGCTGACATTCACTTCAGGATCTTAAGAACATTTTAATGAGCTTCACTGTCATTCATTAAACCATGAGCTTCCAGCAGAAGCACAAGTTGCTACCAGGGGCTGTGAACATGCCATTGAGACAGCTGATCTTCAGGCTAAGTTGTAAACCGGCTTAGCAGCCCACCTACATTCCATGGGGGATCTCCAACACCTCACTATCCCGCATCTGAATTACAGCATCACCGGGGTATGTACTGTGCCTCTAAATCCCAATATTCCTTTTCCTTTCTGTCACAAGGGAGATGGATTCCAACATTCTTTGAGGTAAATTAAACTGAGAGGACCTCAATAAACACTGAGATAGTCCTTAACCTCCTATAACTTCTTTCGTTTTCGCCAATTTTCCAACAGAATCAATTGCCAGGTGGGCTATAAGAGCAAATGTGAGAGGAGAAGAGGGAATAAAAGAAATACAGAAAAATATGTTGCCACCTCTTGGCCACCATAGAGCTTACCACCTTTCATATCTTGTGAGTGAACGTCTCAGACATCGAGCTTGTGCTTTTGAATCTCCCAACCAGGATTGGTCCAGTATTGGCTTTGCTGTGTGCAGATGCTAGGTTGTATTCCTTTAAAAGAAGACAGATAATGTAATCACAGAACAAAAAAATAATCACAGCCAATTTTCCAACAGATCATAAAATCTTGGAAACAGCAGAAAATGTATCACCTTCAGAGAGAAGTGCTACCTGTGTAATTGTGAGCGGGATCCTATAGTGTGAACTGACAGCCAACTCCAAAAGCTTCACTTGAAATAACTACGTCAGCCCTCTGGAGAGCGATGGCATGTGAAACTCACTTATTCTCAGCACATGAGCCAAAGTGAATGCATCCGGCATTTCTCCCGTCATTTTGTTCAGGCTGTTTGAGTTTTGCATGGATGTGCATTAAATTAGCAACTCTTTCTGAGCTGAAAGAACACATATTTGGATATCATTTGTCCCGGACATTTTTTGAAGGTGTTTCTCAGTCTGTCGTGTTAGCACAATGGTTAACACAGTTGTTTCACAGCGCCAGCGTCCCAGGTTCGATTCTCAGCTTGGGTCACTGTCTGTGTGGAGCCTGCATGTTTTCCCTGTGTCTGCGTGGGTTTCCTCCGGGTGCTCTGGTTTCCTCCCACAAGTCCCGAAAGACGTGCTGTTAGGTAATTTGGACATTCTGAATTCTCCCTCTGTGTACCCGAACAGGCGCCAGAGTGTGGCGACTCGGGGCTTCTCACAGTAACTTCATTGCAGTGTTAATGTAAGCCTACTTGTGACAATAAAGATTATTGTTAAAAATTGAGTCATCTGTTTGAAGCTACTGTATCATAAAGAGTAAGACTGCATGAATGGTCAGCCACAAGCTGTGACAAAAAGGATAATCTTGTGTCTGCTCCAGTTTACAGAACAGTGTATTGTATTATTGATCCATTTTTTGAGGAGCGATGATTAAGTCTATAATTATTATAAATCCATTCTGTTTCTGTGCTACTGTTCACATATCGATTTAGTGTTTAGTAAGTCTGTTTTCAGCTTAAACCATAGAATGAAGTGTTTGTTCATAGAATCTGAGAATCCCTACAGTACAGAAGGAGAACATTTGGCCCATCGAGTCTGCACTGACCCTCTGCAGAGCACCCTACCTAGGCCCACTTCCCCTCCCCATAACCATACATAACCTACACATCTTTGGATACTGTGGTGAATGTAATATATAGATGTATATATGATAATTCACACTGTCTTTGTAAACGCAGTAACGCTATCCTACCACTAGGGGGAGTAGCTCTGGGAGTACTCAGGAACTTGTACTGGGCTCCACCCTTGGCTCCGCCCACGCCTCCTCCCCCTAATGCAGCTGTATAAATACCCTTGTCCAGAGTCAGCCTGAGTTCACTAAGAGTTCATCAACGGGTAACAGGCTGGCTCTGAAGTAAGTCGATTAAAGCCTAGATTCATATCAGAAACACGTGTCTGGTGAATTGATGGTTCCATCAGATACTTAAGGGGCATTTTAGCATGGTCAATCGACTTAAGCCACACATCTTTGGGCTGTGGGAGGAAACAGAAGCACCCGGATAAAATCCACGCCGACACAGGGAGAACTTGCAAACTCCACACAAACAGCAACCCAAGGCTGCGATCAAACCAGGGTCCCCGGCGCTCTGAGGTAGCAGTGCTAACCACTGTGCCACCCCATGTTCTGAAGTTTGGGGAGATCATATGGCATAACTGGGACAAAACAGAGTTTTCAGCATTCTCTGCTCAACTTGTGGACTGGCTACAAAGGCTTTGTACGTTGGATAGGTGAAGGCACACTCCGGGTCAGAAGGACTGAGGGTTCACGGACAGTAGGAGGTCTGAGCCTGAGAAAAACTGTGTGCTGTTTAAAGGGAGGAACGAAAGACACACAAGAGCCCCTAAGGTCGCACAAACTGTCGTGACCATAAAATGCTTCCTCTGATTGTTTAGGCATTTTCGTAGCCAAGCAAAACAAAGCTGAGACAAAGCACGAGGTGAAACACGCCTGGAGGCAAGACTTTGATCCATAGGCCCCTGTCCTTGACAGCACAACCTTTTCAAAGCGAAGGACCGCGCCGCTGAGCACCAGTAGATGCAGATAGCAGCAACGGCTCCAACTCCATTGTCTGCTTAGTCGGCTCTGGATATGTTTTTGAACCTTTTCTGAAGAACAAAGCAGCAAAAATAAACTTTGTTCTGAGCTTCATAGGGAACACACCATTCCAGTGTCAAGCCTGCCTGAACATAAATCAGCCTGCTATTTTTGTGTTGGTACGTGGGAGGGCAGCGATTGTGCTGTATTTATGTGAGTTAGACGCTGGAGCATATTTCCGATATTAATTATGCAGGCTGCAGTAGGAATCATGCAGACTGTCTTGGTCTGCGCATAGATAACCCCAGCCTGTGTGCAAAGTATCCTAATCTATGATACTCTGCACCTAGCATACTGTTTTGTCCTTGGCGTAACATGCTCCAGCCTATGTTGCTATCTACAGTGCAGAAGGAGGCCATTCAGCCCTTCACGTCTGCACCGACCCTAGGAAAGAGCACCCTACCTCCACCCTATCCCCGTGACACCACCTAACCTTTTGGACAGTGAGGGGCAATTTATCAAGGCCAATCCACCTTACCTGCTCACCTTTGGACTGTGGGACGAAACCGGAGCACGTGGAGGAACCCCACGCCGACACGGGGAGTAAGTGCAAACTCCACACAGCCTGTGACCCAAGGCCGGAATTGAACCCGGGTCCTTGGAGCTGTGAGACAGCAGTGCTAACCACTGTGCCATTGTGCGGCCCTGTATCATTCTGTGTGTAACATTCTCTGGCCCGTGCCCCAGTGTAAGTTTTCCACCTTCACGTTGATGCGCACTCTCTTGTTGGTGAAAAATCTGGCCTGAGCCTGCCCTGTACTTACTCCGGGCTAAGGAGGGAATGTGAGCCTCCCCGACCACGCCAGATTAGCAAAGCGCCACCTTGGCGCAAGTTCTAGGCCTACCCAATGTACCAATGGATGGAGTACGCTGAGCTGGGGTGGGTGCTCCTGGACGGTTCTGGGGGTAGGCGGCGGCGGCGGCGGGGGGGGGGGGGGGGGGGGGGGGGGGGGGGGGGCTCTTGAGTTCTGCTGATGTTGAATGCTGCGGTGAGAGCCCGGTTTGCTGCTGCTTGGCTTTGAACAGGGTCTGTAACAAGAAGATAAAGCCAGACGATAAGTCATTGTTCACACTGAGGAGTAATGTTGGCACACAGACATAACACAACGCATTTACCCAGTGAAGCGTTGCTTCAAATCTACCGCAACACATTTGCACAGAGGAGGTTGCAATCATAATTATACTGGTAATGTGCCGGCTTTAGAACCTTTCATCCAGATTTAATAGAATTCCTTCTCCTATGGGTAGTGGAAAATAAGAAGCATCAATTAAATAAGTGACAGAGGAATGGTTTATACTGTTGTTTTTAAGGGAACTGAAATAATTTGCCAGGTCCTTGTTGGCTGAAGTGTCTTCGCTGATTGAAGAACTGCACCCAGTTGCCCTGTTGATGGAAATCTAGCATCCAAGACCAATAGTGTAATGTTCAGGTAACAAAGAACAGTCTTTAGTATCCTGGGATACAGCCCAATATTTTGTCCTGGAATGAATCTGTTTTAATGAATTAGGCTCACCTTCTGTTTTCAGATATCTTACACCACTTATATTTCTTTTCACCCTCAAGGACAAAGGAATTAATGTAGGCTCAGGAAGCTCCTCTTATTTGGACTGATCTTGACATCACTATCTTCCATGCCATAGCCCCCATTTCATCCTCTCTCCACAAATACATCTCGTCGCTTCTGGAACCCAACCAAACCATCTCAGCTCGCTCATAAAGGGCAGTCATTCGAGTCAAGCTGCCAGAAAGCTTTCAGTACCCATAGAGTTGTAATCCAGCAAGGAAGGAACCAGCAGCTTTAGAGGGGGAAGAGACAAGGTGAGGATCAAAGAAACAAAAGGAACGAGAGCATGTTAAGTTGAGCAGTGAGACAGTGTGAACATCAGGAAAGGTGAGGTGGATTTGCAGTTACCATGTACCCATTCAAATACTTTCCAATACGTTCCAATACATTGGAGACTATTACAGCCACTGCTGGAATTTGAGCAGTTTTATTACTGTAATATTAGTGTTTATTGATTATTGATATCAGGTTGTGCTCCCTGCCCAGGGACAGTGTGATCTGCCACCAGTTCGGTGGTTAATGTTTCACCATATGAACAAATACCAAGAACAGACCAATTGGTGCCATGCAGACAAACATGTGGTCTGTATGCTGCCTCAACTCTCACCCTCCTGCTAACACTCAGCCAATGTCCAGGGAGATACAAATAAAAAAGGATAAACTTGATGCCAATCTAAGCGAAAAGGAATTCCAGAAGGTTCCGCTCTGATCCCTCAGGGGATGAAAGCTACAGAAAACTTTAGTACCTGATAACATGGGTCATTGTTAGCCGCACCTAACCTGTCGAGCTCCCTTTTGAAGGCCTTTGGCCAATGAATTTTGTCAATCTATTCAATAATTCCACAAAACCTGCTGTCCAAACTATCTCTATGGGCGGAATTCTCCCCTCCTGCCCATGGCGGGATTCATGGTGGTCAAGAGTGGAGAATCTAGTGGTCAGAAACCCACTGGCGTTAAAACGGTTTGCAATTCTCCTGATGGTGGGTTAATGATGGGTCTTTTATCCCGCTGCCTTGTGCTGTGAACACCATTTGAATCGTAGAATCCCTACAGTGCAGAAGGAGGCTGTTCGGCCCATAGAGTCTGCACCAACCCTCTGAAAGAGCACTTCACCCAAGCTCACTTCCCCGCCCTAACCCAATAACCCCTTAACCTAACCTGGACATGAAGGGGCAATTGAGCATGGTCAATCCACCTAACCCGTACATCTTTGGACTGTGGAGGAAACCGGAGCACCCGGAGGAAACCCAAGCAGACACGGGGAGAACGTGCAAACTCCATACAGACAGTCACCCGAGGCTGGAATTGAACTGGGGTCCCTGGCGTTCTGAGGTAGCAGTGCTAACCACTGTGCCACCATGTCGCCAAATGAATTTGCATTCATTTAAATCTGATAAATGCTCTTTAAAGCAGCTGCTTGCCACAATCTCCTCCCGCCTTGCAATAATGTGTCACGCCAGCGGGAAATTACATTGTTGTTGAGGTTTTTCTCTTTTCCACGAAATAATCGGAGGAGTCTCAGGCGCAGAACGATCATTTATTGGCAAACGTGTTGAGAGGGCCCAGCTTCAGAGATAGACCCCCCGAGCTGACTCTGCCAACATAATCAAGTGACTTTTGTACAAAGTGCAGTTATGTCGGTAAGAATGTTGCTTACATGGGATCATGTCTGTTTTAAATTTTAGTTATGTGCAGCCAGGCAGAGTGAGTGTTATTTCCCCTTATCTACCCTACATTTTCTATGGATCCCTCCCTACTTGGTGCCAGACCTGATAGCAGTGTCTGCTCTTTCGGTCAAGTTAGGAAAACATGTTTGTTAACTGTTATGCTGAGCGTAATTGTTTGTGTCTTATAACAGCTGTTTAAGGTGACTGAAATCTGAGTTGACTGGAACATGGTGCTTGACCCTCATGCCAACTGCTGTGGACGGTGCCACATCAACCTTTCGCTGACATAGAACATAGAACATAGAACATAGAACAGTACAGCACAGAACAGGCCCTTCGGCCCTCAATGTTGTGCCGAGCCATGATCACCCTACTCAAACCCACGTATCCACCCTATACCCGTAACCCAACAACCCCCCCCTTAACCTTACATTTATTAGGACACTACGGGCAATTTAGCATGGCCAATCCACCTAACCCGCACATCTTTGGACTGTGGGAGGAAACCGGAGCACCCGGAGGAAACCCACGCACACAGGGGGAGGACGTGCAGACTCCACACAGACAGTGACCCAGCCGGGAATCGAACCTGGGACCCTGGAGCTGTGAAGCATGTATGCTAACCACCATGCTACCCTGCTGCCCCTTTATGAAAATTGCTTTAGTATACCGTATTACACCAGAGTTTCAAAATTCTTTAGAATAAGTGCTAATTGGCCTAATAGATTGTTGTTAATAAATCGTATCATTGGCTTCCCACAACAATTGTCCTCAAACATGTTTGAAAATGTGTGATGTACATAAAGTGGACCTTAGTTCGCTCGTGACGTCCAGGTGAGTATAACATACATAGCCCATCTGTCACAGTGCTGCACCGCTCATGTGGTGATGAACACTGCTGCCTCCCAAGGTGTGTGGCCATAGAGTGCATGGCCAGGTACAAATCTGACAAGACCTGCTACACCAAGGTCTTCATGGCGGTTGCCTAACTTCCGTGGTGAGGCGCTCGCATGTCAGATCCATGATATTAGACTGATCGCGGATGGACTCCTCCATTGTGCCCTCTGGTCTGCTGCATGAATCTGTGCCTAATGTTCAGCTGCCTCCCTTTGTATTTCCAGCCCTGAGTTAGTGGTCGCTTCCTGAAGCTCCTCATTTGACTCAGACTGGGTGAGTGCCTGGTCTCCAGCAGCCAACCGAGTGCCGGAGACCTGGGCTGTCCCTGCTTCCTGACTACTGCAGGGACATGTCAGTGAGGTGTTCTCCAGAAAGTGAGCCCGAGCCAAATCTAGAGCTGTGCCCCACCGAGGTTTGTGTCTGCGCTGGTGGAGAGTGCAGGTGGATGCTCTGATGGTTCTTCCAGAACTTCCTCTTCAGATGTGGCCTGGAAGCTCTGACTGCTCCTCAGCCTCCTTGTGGGCCTTGATTTTGTGATGCCTAGAAAGTAGAGAATAGGGGTTAATTTGATAAGCATGAGCAATATAGGACTGCTTGTGACAGAACTGTGATTGTCAGGATTTGTTGAAGTGCTGGATCTGGGATCTATACCAGGTTTCTCTGGGAACCCACTCTCCCCTTGCCTACAGGAGTGATCCCTCTCCTCCAAGCCAGTTCGGCTACAGCCTCCTCGGATTCAGTGAGGACAAAGACCCTCCCCTGGTCTGCTATTGTGCATGCCTGTTGTGTGCCGGCCTGTTCTCTGTGTGATGAGAAGTGATGGAACAGAGATTGGGTTAGATACATATCTCTTGTGTGTGGTGATCCTTCTCCAAAGGACAGAGGACAGAGCGTGAGCAACATGATAGATGGGATGGCGGTGAGGTGAAAGTCTCCAAAAGAGTATGAGTGTTGATATGTGTTTTCCGCTAATAGTTGTGTGGGATCCCTGAAGGGAGTAGCTGTTTGAGTGCATGATACTATGATAGGGGTTTGATATTGCAGAGAGTTAAAGGAAGGCTTACCTTAGTGGAGCGGATGAGATCATTCATCCTCTTCCTGCACTGGATAGTGTTTCAGGCGCAGTTTCCAGCCACACTGACCTCCCTTGTGATTACCTCACAGGCCAAAAACATGAGGCCAGGGTGCAAACTAGAGCCATCCCAGGGATAGGACATGCCTGTGTGATCGCACTCCTCGGATCAAAGCCTCAAGAGCTTAGTGGGTAAGTGGGGTGCTGCCTTCTTGAAACGTTTGGTCTTCTTCTTGTGGCTGAAGGTGTCCTGTGCACATTTCATGAACACAGGAGGGCTGGAGCAGTCATTTTCAAAGTCGGGGTCATGACCCGCGGGTGGGTCGCAGCCGGGTGCCAGAGGGTCACAGAGCCATCCATCGCGGCGTTCCCGATCGCAGGAATTAATGCGCAAAGGTCGCAGCAGCCGGATTTTTTAAATACGGGCTGCAATCGGCTTTAAAATGTTGTCTGCGAGCGGCTTTCATAATGCCAGCCATGCTGTGCATGCGAGCTCGCTCATCAGAGCGCAGGCCTGGAGTCCAGCAAAAAGCACCACCTCTTCCTGATGTCAGCGCGCTGACCCAGGAGAAGACTTTTTAAAAATTCAATGAGGTCTTCCTGCCTGAAATGACGGCAGAGAACAGGTCACGCGCCCCAAACACTGATGTCAAGTGCTCTGGGGGCAGTTCCTCCATTTTGTTAGCAAACAAGCAACAGGTCTGTAAAATTTAAAATGCATCGCTTTGTACGAAGGAAGAGAGGTCTAGAGACACAAACAGGTCAGGATCTCACAACTAAGCCTGCTGGAGAGAGTGGCTCAGGATAATCCACAACAGGACCAAGCAGTGGTGGTGTGAGCTGTTCAGGAGAATCCACAACAGGACAAAGCAGTGGTGGTGTGAGCTGTTCAGGAGAATCCACAAAAGGACAAAGCAGTGGTTGTGTGAGCTGGTCAGGAGAATCCACAACAGGACCAAGCAGTGGTGGTGTGAGCTGTCTAGGAGAGTCCACAATAGGTCAAAGCAGTGGTGGTGTGAGCTGTTCAGGAGAGTCCACAACAGGAAAAGCAGTGGTGGTGTGAGCTGTTCAGGAGAGTCCACAACAGGACCAAGCAGTGGTGGTGTGAGCTTCTCAGGAGAGTCCACAACAGGAAAAGCAGTGGTGGTGTGAGCTTTTCAGGAGAGTCCACACAAGGACAAAGCAGTGGTGGTGTGAGCTCCAGGACTTCTGATGAGCAGCCCATACAGAAATGTAACATTGAATGGCAAAGCAAGTGAAATCGTGAGGAACAAGCAGGCTCCCCTGTCGCATTAATGGTAAGTGAAAATGGTGGGTCACGAAAGTCGACCGACATGGGTCGCGACGGTCGGCCGGCATAGGTCGCGATGGTCAGTAGTCAGGGGTCGCGATGATCGGCCAGCATGGGTCGCGACGGTCAGCAGGCAGGGGTCGCGATGGTCAGCCGGCAGGTTGGTCAGTTGGTAAAAATGGGTACCCGGAAAAAAAGTTAGTAAAACAGAGAGAGCGAATGTATGTGTTGGGCTGGTATTTAAATATGGTGTCTGGACCTTCGAATCCACCAGCTGACAGCGGGTGTATGAATCCCTTCTGTGATTCGCCTGAGCTTCACCTGTCAATAATTAATGAACTTCCAAATGTGGGTTCCTGCTATTCCAGACAGTTGGGTGGGTGCCTCTGGAAATGCCCACCACCATCACAATTATTCACATAAATGGAAAATCCACCCTATGTTTTCTCATTTTGTACTGTATCCCCCATCCTCCCTTTGATCTATATCTACCTCAAATGATCTATCCCCTTAAAAATAGCCTATTCTTTACGATTTTAAATATTTTGGTTCTATCCCCTGGAACACTACAGCTCTCCAGTGAAAAGAGACTCAGTTCCCTGAACCCCATAGTAATAATAACAATCACTTATTGTCACAAGTAGGCTTCAATGAAGTTACTGTGAAAAGCCCCTAGTCGCCACATTCCGGCACCTGTTCGGGGAGGCCGGTACGGCAATTGAACCCACGCTGCTGGCATTGTTCTGCATTACAAGCCAACTGTTTAGCTCACTGTGCTAAACCAATAGCAATGGCGAGCTCCTAGATTTGGCTAATTCTGATAGCCTCTGTATGGACTTTCTCCAGGGTTTCAATGACCCTCACCATGAAATAATAATGTTGCACAAATTCTTCACATTGTCCTTCATTTTAGTGCTTTCCAGATGTTGGAAAAGACAGGTGATAATTTTCTGAAGACAAGATTTGTTGTCCACGAAAAGGGAATTTTGCCAAAAACAAATCTTTGTAAATTTTGGTTTGGTTTTCCCTAAATACTAGTGACCAATCTTCCACCCAGCGTGGCGAGAGCAATTAGTGCCGAGATCGTTCCCAAACTGCTTCACTATTCTGATTACTTCAGTGGCCAGACTTCCTGTCAGGACTCATGATCATAACGCAGCCGGAACACTAGGAATCGCGCAGCAACCAGGGGACGTCCTGGAGCTGCCTCAGACGGAAACGCAGTGGCAATCATGGCAACCCGGGACTGGGACAGTGAAAATCCCAGGAGAAAACCTCCAAAATGATTGCTTAACTAGAAGCAGGGATTTTATCTTGAAAGCTTCCAAGGAAGACTGGCAAGTGTTTAAACCCATTTAAGCTCACCAGAGTCTGCATTACCTATCACCATGGCTATCACCTTTACTCAAAGATGCTGTTCCCTGTGAATGTCTTCGCACTGCTGCATCATAGGCCTGGCAACACTCTCAGAGGAAAGACTTTATCGTACAAATATTAGGTGGTTCAAGCAGAGTCCAGTCAATAGGAGGCCAATACATTGTGAGTGATAGTACTGTCACCTTTACATCAGAGGCTGTAGCTCCAGTGTCTTGAGCATAGAGATTTGACTGCTAATTTAGTATATCACTGAGGGAGTGATGCACAGTCCAAGGGACCATCTTTTGAATGAGATGTGAAACTGAGGTCCCATCTCTGAATTCCTACTCGAGAAGAGATCTTGCTGGAGACAGCAGTCACTTGTTCAAAATCATTTATTTACATGTTTTCATGACAATGGATCATAGCTCCAAATTACAAATGTTGACATATTGAATTTTTTTATAAGACACATTTTAAAAAGGGGGCATACAAGTCAAAGATAGCTGAGAAGGTAAATTTTGAGAATGTAACTCAATGAATGTTTGGAAAGTTCCAATGTGGATTACACTCAGTCCTGAGAGACAATGGAATGTCCCACCCTTTTTCAGAAAGACAGAGATGTTTCAAAGGAAGAAGCAATATAGACTGGACTGTAATCTCCTGTGGAGATAATGGAAGCTGATTACCATGTCAGCAGGAATCATATCCTGCAAGTTATATCCCAGACCTGTTTGTGGTTTTCCCCCTTCTAGCAATATACAATAAACGGGGTTAAAAAGCACCTGAAACTCTGGTCTCTATGTTACTTTGTTGTTTGAGTTCCAATATGTGTGTTTGTGCTGTTGGGGTCATTGCTGAAGACCATCGACTGGATACCCCTCTCTTTCTGCTTTCTGGAAACAAGTCAAGTCAGCAAGGCCAACAGTTGAAAAGAAAACAGGACCACTTCTTTCAGCTAACCTGCAGAACCAGAAATCTCCAAACCAATTGCTCAACAGTCGAAGTCAGTTCTACTAGAATCATCCAACTTAATGACTGCAACATCTCTCCATCTTCTCTTCACGGACAAGCAAAATACTGATTCCTTTACCTTTTTTTAAACTGCTACTTTTGGACTTGCTACTCATTTCTAATATGTGTGCGTTTTATTATTTTTCTCGTCTTTTCGTGACCAATAAACTCACTGTTACGTTCACGCAAGAAAGCCTTGCTAAATTGGCACCTTTTAAAACATGAATACAGTTGGAGTGAGAAAAAGTATCTGCAAGGGAAAGGATACTTTCTGAATTAACCTGTGACCAACCAAGGGGATTTAATAAAAACAGGGAGCCAGTTCATCCTTCCTCACCCAGGAGCATAATGATTTTGGAATGTTCCGTCTGGAATCATAACAAATCAGGGCTCATGCCGAGATAGTTTCCACAGAGAGGACGAAAGATAACAAATTTGCTGGTTTACCGGTCGTAACAATGCTAATTAGTCGCAAGGAAGTGAAAATAGCTTATTGTGACAAGTAGGCTTCAAATAAAGTTACTGTGAAAAGCCCCTAATCACCACATTCCAGCACCTGTTTGGGGAGGCTGGCACGGGAATTGAACCCGTGCTGCTGGCCTTTTTCTGCTTTACAAGCCAGCTGTTTAGCCCACTGTACTAAACCAGCCCCTAAGGTTTAATCAGATCAAGACATCTTTGGAGCTACTCCCAGGGATGCTTCACACACATCTCCCCTCAGTGAGTGGCATCACTGTGACATACCCCCTTACGCACACGCTTATTGATTTTGTTATGTGCTCATGTTTGTTCCTAGTTGGAACAAGGTCACTTTAAGTGTGGTATTGAAGACATCATTAGCCATTTGCACAGGAAAACAGGCAGTCGATCCTTACAGCCTGTTGAGTAAACGGCTTTCCAATAAAGCTCTGGTTTATGTGTACGTTCATGGTCTGCAAGCCTATCCTTTAAAAATATCACAAAGAAAATTGGTGCCGAGGAGGTCAGAACTGCTGCCAGACTCCCAGAGAAGAATAAAATATATAGAAAACTCTTCGGTCTGTGCACAGGCATCCAAAAAGGATTAAGAAGCTAAAAACTTCATGACACCAAAGCTGATGATGGAGGAATGCCGAATAATGGCAGCAGCTGTCAAAGAAATCAAAATTTAAACACAGATTTAAGAGGGAACAACATCGCAAAGAAGCCCCCCCCCCCCCCCCCCCCCCCCACATGCTTTGCTGGGAATGATCTGGAACAGTACAGGATGCATTGTGAGTAACAAAGTACGCTGCAGAAATTGTTTAGTGCTGGGACTGTTCTCAACTTTGGAAGAAAACAGGCTGAGCTCAGGGATACCTTATTTGAAAAAGGAATGAGGTCAAGCTAAATGTTTGCAGCACATCATGCCCTTTCCATAGCAGAAATACAGGAACTTTGGTTGCCATGGGACTGAATGATTGAGAATACTGACTGGTGGAGCTCATATACTGAAAGATTTGGTTGTTTTGTCCAAGTGAATGAAACTGGCAGATATTGTGATCCCAACTTTCCTGAGTACAATGGGGATGGGGCGGGGGGGGGGGGGGGGGGGGGGGGAATATTCAATCTCCTGCTTAGTCCGGTGCCGCCAGAAAAACTAGGCTCGAAAGCCTATGATGAGATTGTGGAGATACTACAGGGCCACTTCTCGCTAAATGGATGTTATCGCCAAGAGGTTCAGGTTCCATAAACACAACCAACAAGATGTTGAGTCAATCTCACAGTTCGTAGCTACTTTGAAGAAATTAGCTAAATACTATGAATTTGGAGATGTCTTGAACGACACCATTAGAGACAGACTGGTGTGTGGGGTAAGAAGTGAAGCTATCCACAAAAGGTTCTTAACAGAAAACGGTTTAAATCCAATAATGACATTCAAAGTTGTGGGGCCGGATTCTACATTTCTGAGTCTTAAGTGTTGATGCCAACGGAGAATCTATGGACTTTCACGTAAGAAAAATCAGCGCCACACCTGCACCGATTTTGCTGCCGGTGAGGGGCTAGCACTGGCGCTGCGTGGAATACCACTGAAATACATGAAAAATGGTGCGGGAATCGCCGGGTCCGTGATGGACACCCGCAGGGCTGACAAGCTGCAGCCACGCTTCAACAACACACCCCCCCCACAGACAATCTGATCGGGGCCAAAAAGATGGGACAGGTTGTGCTGGAGCGCCCATGTAGCTGATGGGTCGGCTGAGGCCAGAGGACACCCAAGAGGGTGCCCCGGGGGGGGGGGGGGGGGGGGGGGGTTTCACCTAAATGACAGGGACCCAGGTTTAAATGGGGCTGTCAGCGGCATGTGCAGCTGCATGGTTGCCTTGCCAGCTGCGATAATGGTACCTGTGCGTAAGGGGGTATGTCACAGTGATGCCACTCACTGAGGGGAGATGTGTGTGAAGCATCCCTGGGAGTAGCTCCAAAGATGTCTTGATCTGATTAAACCTTAGGGGCTGGTTTAGTTGCGTACCCATCCACCCAACCCCACTGCCCACAGCCTGGCCACCCCCCACTACTCCCCCCAGTCCTGACAGAAGTCCCCCGACCAGTGGCACGGCTATCGGTGAGGTGTGGTGGTGCTGGACACTGTCCGTACGCCCTCTCTCTCAGCGGCCAACACGCCAGGTTCACAATTTGAGAGAGCACACCTGGACAGCGCCGTCGGGAACTCGGCCCATCGGAGGCAGAGAATTGTGGGTGGGCCCATTAATAATATACGATGTTGCAACTATGCGTAGCGTGCATTGCATTGACGCTGTTTTCGAAGAGGTGGAGCATCGCAATTTGGCGTCAAACCGGCATCTGCTATTCTCCGCCCGATGGCATGCCCCGATTTCGGCGTTGGCTAACGGAGAATCATACCCGTGATCTCTATGGAATTAGAAACTAAAGAAGCCCAACAATTAAGCTTGAACACTAAAATGTCAGCTGAAACCTGGACACAGACACAGGTTTGAAATTGCCACCAATGTGCAAAAACCTAGCCCGCATCAGCAGACTGCTGGTGCAAAGATGCAAAATGCAGGAATTGTGGTTAAAAAGGGGCGCATTGAATATGTGAGTTGGAGAAAGAAACAACACATTCCAAACAAGAAATTTAAAAGGCAGGAACCAAGTGTATAAAATGGGAAACCGAATAGCGGGAAAAAGATCCACATGATACAAAAAAGGCACGACAAAGGACCAGTGTCACAGACATATGATGAACTGTGATTGTGGGTGCAATGTATCGTTACTGGATCACTCCTTTACTGGGCAGACAACTGGAGGTGGACACTGGCTCAGCCATTTATTGGGTCCAGGGACGGGTTTCAAGAGAAACTATGACATATCATCTTAAAACCCTCATGGATAAAACTTAAAACCTGTACCGGAGAAGTAGTGCAGTTGAGGGGCTGTATCGATGTAAATGTGCAGCTAAACAGACAGACCGAAGAGATGCCCCCTGCATGTCATTAAAGGTAACTATCCAGCCCTAGTGGGGAGAATCTGGCTGGAGAGAATCAAGCTAAACTGGGCCAAAGTGGATCTCATGTTGGAATCCAAAGCAGGTTTACCGAATATTTTAGGAAACATGCCAGTCTTTAATGGAGAGCTTGGAAGTTGAAAGAAATCTCAGTCAAGCTAAAGATTAAGGACAAGAGCCAAGCAAGCTGCTTAAAGGTTAGGTCAGTGCCGTATGCCATCAGGCTTAAGGTTGAGGCAGAATTAGAGACGCTGGTCAAGATGGGGGTCCTCAAACCTGTTAATGTAAGTGATTGGGCCACGCTCATAGTACCCGTGATGAAGAAAGATGATTTGGTACGCATAAGTGGCAATTTTAAAGTCACTATCAATCCAGTACTGTGTGCAGAGCAGTACCCTCTGCCTTTAATCAATGGTTTATTTGGAGGCCAGCATTTCAGTACAGTTGACCTTAGTCAAGCTTATGTCCATATAAATATAGATCCAAATTTGCAACAACATTTAACAATCGTGATGCACTAAAGGGCTATTCGGATATAACAGACTTCCATTTGGCACCAACGTGCCATGGATCAAACAGACTAGAAGGAGTCCAGTGCTACTGAGACATCTTAGTTACTGGGAAGAATAAAGAAGTCCACCTTCAACATTTAAATGCTTCATTCCAGAGGCTAGAGGGTTATGGACTGCGAGTGCGGAAGCGTAAATGTGAATTCTTCAAATCTCCTACTGAATACCTGGGCAGTGTTTATATAGATAATGCCAGATATCCGAAGGACGAACCTTTCTCATTGTGGTAGGCACGTACTCAAAATGGCCTGATGTCACCATTATGAAGACTATGCGCTCAGAGAGAACACCAGAAAGACTGTGTGAGATTTGGTTACTCTGAACAACTTGTCAGCGACAATGAGCCACAGTTCATTTTGCAAGAATTCACAAATTATCTAAAGGACAATGGAATGCAACACATCCAATCCCCTCCTTATCATCCTGCCACAAATGGGCTGGATGAAAGGTTTTCTCAGACAATGAAGCATTCATTGAAGCAAACTTGTGAGCAAGGATTATTGTCTAAATGACTAAGTCTATTCCTGATGACGTACAGGAATACAACAATTCACCCAACCCAAAGTTCTCCGGCATTACCCATGGTAAAATGTCAGTTACGCACAACATTTGATATACTGAAGCCACCGAAGACAAGAAAAATAGTTGAGAAGAAATAGTGAAGTCAGGTGTAGCGATGTGAAAACAGTACAAAACCCCGAGTTTCTCAGAAACGTCAGGCAGCATTGGCAAGGAACTATACCACCAGTGAGAAAGTGGATACCTACCATCATCATAGCATGGTTGCCTTCACCGTTCAAAATCGGGACAATGTAGTGCAGAGAAGACACACTGATTAACTTTTAGCAGCTAGAACTAGTTTTCCAGAGGCAGAGTTAACCAGGAGTCTGCAACAAACTGTGCCAAGTGAAGACCGAGACATTCCTGAGAACCTGACAATACCCCAGTTGAGGACATTTCAACACCGAGTCAACCTGTGAACACGATGTTGACTCCAATTGAGGCAATGACGGACAACGTCCAAACCATACCAAAAACACCAGACGTTGCAATGAACACGAAAACCTGAAGTTTGCCGACAACTGCACAGAAATTGGCATCCTCCGAAATGTCTAACCTATTGACCATTGTGTTTATTAATTGTTCATTTTGTAAATTTTGATTGTTAATGTTATGTTGTGGTTCATTGCAGGAAAGGTTGATGTATTACTATTTCAGACCAGATCCCAACAGTGGCTAGGATGCTGAACAGAAACCCAATATTTTATTTTAATTTTGTAAGACTTTTGGATACTTCGCTCCAGGAATGATTGCACAAAGAAATAGGGATATGGTGTATCAGAACTAACATTATTACTGGCAGAGTATTATGATCTTTAAACATCACACGAGAAAATAGCTTACAATTAGCCCTTAAACAATACTACTCAATACAGTGAGTACAATACCCTTAATTACTATCATTTTCCCACTTAATCAACAAGAAAATATACCATCCCAGCTCTCAATCCACCTTAAATGCCAGAGTAATGGTTGCTTTACAGAGTTATTCTGTGAGAAAGAAATCTCCTGACATTGCTTTACAGATCAGGGGCTGGATTCTCCCCTACCCGGCGGGGCGGGGGGGTCCCAGCATGATGGAGTGGCGTGAGGGGGGTCCCGGCGTGATGGAGTGGCGTGAACCAGTCCGGCGTCGGGCCGCCCCAAAGGTGCGGATTTCTCCGCACCTTTAGCGGCCAAGCCCTCACCTTGAGGGGCTAGGCCCGCGCCGGAGTGGTTTCCATCCTGCCGGCTGGCGTGGAAGGCCTTTGGCGCCATGCCAGCCGAGGCCAAAGAGACTTCGCTGGCCGGCAGAAGTCCGCGCATGCGCGGGAGCGTCAGCGACTGCTGATGTCAACGCCGTGCATGCGCAGGGGAGGGGCTCACTTCCTCGTCGGCCATCACAGAGGCTGTGGCCGACGTGGAAGGAAAAGAGTGCCCCACGGCACAGGCCCGCCCGTGGATCGGTGGGCCCCGATCGCGGGCCAGGCCACTGTGGGGGCACCCCCCGGGGCCAGATCGCCCTGCGCCCCCCCCCCCCCCAGGACCCCCGAGTCCGCCCGCTCCGCCAGACCGGCATTATAGTAGCGGGACTTGGGCTCATCGCGGGCCAGAGAATCGCCAGAGGTGGGCCTGCCGACCGGCGCGGCGCGATTCCCGCCCCCGCCGAATCTCCGATGCCGGAGACTTTGGGAGACGGCGGGGGTGGGATTCATGCCGGCCCCCAGCGGTTCTCCGACCAGGCGGGGGCTCGGAGAATCCAGCCCCTGATCTGACACCCGGTCTAAACTCTTACAAAAACTCTGGTTGAAGTTTTCAAAAGCTTTTTTCAACTGGCTTGTTTCTGCTCCCTCCTGTCCTTAAATACAGTTAATCTATTTTAACAGAACCTACAGTGAGAGCAGAACTGCCTCACTTCTGGACACAGCTTCATTCAGCTCAGAACTGAATTGCTTTCTCAAAATGTCTCATGCCGTAGCTCCACCCAGCAATGACATCATCAAACTAAGCTGAAAACTAATCAACTCCCCAGTGAATCCCCTTAATCCAAACAAAATTGCGTTAACCACGCTTTTTACGATGGTTAATTACACTCCTGTCTCCTAAAAGCTCTGTTGTCTCTCAAACCAAGAATCTTTTAAAAACGTGACTCCAGCAGTCAAACACACTCTAACCCAGAATTTTAACTATTACCTCACCAAGTACTTATAATACAATATATCTGAAATTTCTACATTCATCACAGATGTAAAGGGGGAGCAAAGTATTGTATATCCATGTTTGTTCCTAGTTGGAACAAGGTCACTTTAAGAGACCGATCATGTGACGTATTGATGATATTATTGGCCATTTGGGTGGGTAAATGCACAGTCTATCTTTATAGCTTGTTGAGTAAATACCTATCTAATAAAGCTCTTGTTTGTTTGCACCTCTGTGCTCTGAAAACCTATCCTTTAAAAATGCCATGGGCGGGATTCTGAGACTAAGGGCAGCATGGTGGCACAGTGTTTAGCACTGCTGCCTCACACCACCGGGGAACCCGTGTTCAATTCCAGCCTTGGGCGACTGCCTGTGCAGAGTTTTATGTTCTCCCAGTGTCTACATAGGTTTCCTCCGGATGCTCCGGTTTCCTCCCATAGTCCAAAGATATGCAGATTAGGTAGATTGGCCATGATAAATTTCCTCTTAACATCCAGGGATGTGCTGCTTAGGTTATGGGGTTGCGGGGATAGGAGGAAATGGGCATGGGTAAGGTGCTCATCTGAAGGGTTGGTGCAGACTCGATAGGCCAAATGGCTTCCTACTGCACTGTGGGGATTCAATGACTCCATGAAAAGTGAGAGTACACCAGTAAAAATTCATTCCATAATCCGGGTTGACTTAGGCCGTGATTTTTCAGAGACAGCATGGCCCCGTCAATTCTCTTTGATGGGGCCCAGGGTTATATTTTACATGTGTTAGCCAAGTAAGAGATTGCTGCAGGATCTGATGTCCAATTAAGGATGATAGCCTACCCCCAAGAGCTGTCAGCCCAATCAGAGGGCCTGCAGTTCATTAGTGCCACTGCTGGGACTGCACATGGAGAACAGAGGCACTTCGATGACTGGGCACCCTCAGATAAATGAAGGTCTGTCATGCTGTTGCCAGGCAGACAGGCCATGGCTGTGTGAAGGGTGGGGAATTCTTGAGGGCAGGTTGCACCAATGCTATGGGTAGCCATTGCCATGGAGGGGTGGGCATCGTGGGCTCAAGAGTGGCCTGTTCCAGTCCGAAGGTCCAAACCCAGTCCACGGCCACCCTGGTGGGGGGCTGGGGGTAAGGTACCGGGGGGCGGGGCCTTATGGGCGGCAAGGCCGGCGATCGGGCGGGTTAGATGGTGCGGCGCGGGGTAGATTGTTGGGACCTTCTTTGTTGGTCCAGGTCCGCCGGCCGTACACAAGAGCGGACTCGAAACCAGAAGTGCGGGGGCCCGTTTATCTGCAGCTGAAGGTGCGAGAAGCACTCTGGGGCCCTGCCAGCCCCCTGCAGGTAGGTGAATTGGTCTTAATTTTTTCAAGGAAAGTCTAGCGTGAAATGCCAATGTTTTTACGCCGGCGTGGGGCCATAGCCCCATTTTTGGAGAATCCAGTCCAGTGTGAGTGAGAGCAGATCATAGTTTATAATAGTGTAGTAGAGATTAGTTGTAGATGAGTGTAAATTATATGTTAATGATAAACTGTATTATTTAGGAGTATTTGTCAATCCAAATTAGTAGTGTTAATAAGTTTATAGTTTTGTTCTAGTTAAAGCTATTTTGTGGTCTTTGTGAACACTATGCTCACCATCCTGAATTTAGCAACACAAAGAACACCACAAGGCTGTCTATCACCGCTGGCAAAATGGCAGTGGGAAGGTATTGGACATGCAATCCGACATCTTCCAATGTAATTTTGCCAGTCTTCCTACCTTGGAATCCATCCCTAAAGATTCCAGAAAATGCAATCTTTGTGGGAGTGCCACACTGTCACAGGTGATTCTTTTGGGTGAGCAATTAAACTGCTTCCCTGTCCCCAGGACAGCTGAGGTGTGAAAGATCACCATCAAAAACAGGTGAAAGGGTCGTTCATCTCATTGTTATTTGTGGGAGCTTGCTGTGTGAAAATTGACTGTTGTTTGGATGTGAAGCACTTTGGGCTGTCCTGATTGGTGCAGTGACACTTTCCGAAAATGAGATTAAGACATATTGTTGGGGGAAAGTAACTTTCTCTACACATGATCTTGCTGAATTAGATTAAAGAATATATTCTTTACCTTAGCCCTTGCAAGTATAGAAGAGTTTATACCCTGCATCTAACCCATGATCCAGAAATTCTTGATACCGAATCTAAAGTGGACCCATCTCCCAATGCTGTCCTTCACTAAGGAGCAGAAATGATTACCATCAACTCAACCTATAAGTAATGTACACAAACTGCAGTTACGCTAAGCAACAAAACACACTTTGATGTACAGTAGGTGACTGATGTACAGGGGGTATCCCAAAAGATAAAGCTGTAGACCTAGCCTTTCTCTTTATTTCCAGTTTACTGCTATCTGCCTGAGGCCATTGAAAGCTAAGTTGTGGCTCAAGAGTACTGGCAGTCCTCCAGTACGTAACCCAAGTTCCAGTATGGTTGCAGAAGAATGTAAAGTATAGCGCCAGTATTTAAACCCAAGCTGGGGTACAATTCCGTGAGTACTAGCAGTCCTCCAGTACTTAACCCAAAGTTCAGAGTTGGTGTACAGTCTACCAGCACTCAAAGCTGGGAGATAATTCCATAAACTCATACGGTCCTCCAGTAACTACTTCAAACAGGGATATTGACACTCCACCAGCTCTTAACCCACGGCCGTAATTTCATTTGTGATTGCTGAGGGCGAGATTTTAACTCACTTAAATCCCACTCACTTACATGGAGTTAAAGTCGGGCCTTGAGTCTTTAGTATTTAACCCAAGTGTGCAGTATGCCTTATCCCCCCCCCCCCCCCCCCAACTATGAGGTAAGCGAGAAACCCAGTCCTCTTCTCACAAGGATCCATGCACATGGGCGGCACAGCGGCCCAGTGGTTAGCACTGCTGCCTAAGGCGCTGAGGACCCGGGTTCGAATCCCGGCCCCGGGTCACTGTCTGTGTGGAGTTTGCACATTCTCCCCGTGTCTGTGTGGGTTTCACCCCCACAACCCAAAGATGTGCAGGTGAGGTGGATTGGCCAGGCTAAATTGCTCCTTAATTGGAAAAATAAGAATTGGATACTTTAAGTTTTTTAAAAAAGACATATGTCCACACACTTCACATGGGAACCACGACCTAGCAGTCAGGAAGATTTTATTTTCCCTTGGTCACTGAGTCCAATTGCAGCTCTACTTCGTGCCGGTGGTGGCTGATGTCAGGCAGCGACTGTACCTGGGATCTCTTGTTATATCTGGCTCAGGACCACACCAGGAGGTGCATTTATCCTCAGGGTCACATAGGGCAAGAGGGCCCAGCTTCTCTGCCCTCAGTTCCAACCTACTGTGCAGATGTGAGCCTGCCTTTGCTTTTCACACCTTAGAGTTATTAATGTTTCGATTCCAGGTCCTTTAGTATTTGTTTAACTTTATGATTATAGAACCCAAAGCTGTGCTGTTTATACAGAAAGAGACTCCTTTGATGAGGAAACTGGCTGTAATTTTGTTTTTCCAAATGGAGCCAGTTTAATTTCAAACTGGGGCCGTCTGCCCCTTGAGAGTATCCACCAACGCACTGCGGCAACTTCAATCAGTTTTGGACGGGATAGTTGAGAGCTAATTAAAAAGGAGGAATCGTCCACAGGTATAAGGGAACACCGCCTTACAGAAAGCTGCCGGCTTTCAGTCATTGGAACATGACCTGTGTGATGGGTTTGTTGGATTCTCATCGAAGCGCGTTGAATAGCTGAGGGAAACTTGCTGCACTCTGTGAAATATAGGCCCCAGCCTCCATATGAATCAAACAATCCCGGTCTCTAATCAAATATGCATGATTTTTGAATTATTTAAATTCACATTAACAGATAAGTAATTGGTGAGAGGATATGAGGTTCTTGTTCACCAATGTTCCTGTCAAATTCTCTGCAGCAGAGTTAATCAAGATGTAAATAAAGTATTACAGAATGCTTACAGTACAGAGTCAGAGAGTTTGGTACAATGGGTCTACGTCGGTATCTGTGATCCACGTATCCCTCAGGTTGATGTGATACATTAAGTGTGTTAGCGAGTGAGTGGTGTGTATCGGTTAACCTGCTGTCACTATCAGGTTATTACAATGATATAAAAACATGAGCTTATTTACCAGATATGACACAAAGCACCACTCGCTCATCAGGGATTAGCTAAACCGTGTGTTCGTTTATTAAGACAAAGGACATGAGAACAATTATGCATAGGTTTGAAACTTTGAAACTGCGCGTGTGTATGCTCTGCTCAAAGCAAAAGTGGAACTAAGACTGGATCACATGCCCCATTTTCCTTCTCGGGATTTCATTCTGACATTCCTGAAAGGTACACCACAGCAGCCACCTGTCCCTGCTGACTATCTGCAACTATTGTGAAAAGAGTACCGTGTGTAAGCCTCTCCTGCCTGGGCAGAGCCTCTTCATCAGCAAGTCTTATGTAGAGCCTGCTTGTGGCCGACAGATGTTAACTGGGCGCCTCAGGAACTCAGGATAAACTTTCAGGGGCTCGGAGGAGACCTGGTCCCCAATGTGTGCCATACTGATCCACCAGCGTGTGGTTACACCCAGGTGCCCATGGACCAGACCCTCAGGTATGGGTAAATACGCTCACTGCCTTGTGAGTGCCTGGGGAGAGAAGAAGACGAAGGAAGTAATCCCTGGTATAAAATCCGGAGTGGAGTCTCATAGGCGGTAATCTGTCATCTATTAGGCAGCGTTTCAGCCACTCCTGGTGCAGAGCTGGTACCAAACAGTACTAGCAATGCCCAGAGAGGGGATCAGAATCCTTGGACAACTCAGCGACTCTATACTAATGGCTCAGAACCTAAGTCCTTGAGAGGATACTCCAGGTTTGTGGTTAATGTTGCTAAAACACGGAAAGAAACAACAACTCGTTATAAGCTCTAGCACAATTGCTGTCGAGCATGATCATCAGGGATTACGCCCAGGAGGGTGCCTATCAGAAGGAAAAACATCAATCAACATTGGCTCAATGGTATTCATCTGTGCCAGCTGCAGAAGGGACTATCACCCGTGTAGTGGTCTCTACAGGCAATGTCCAATCCAGAAGTGATACACAGCACAGACACAACGCATCATCTCCTGAGAGGGAGAGATACTGAAGAATGATCCACGTGGATCTCCTCTCATCCTACTTCACCTAACCCTATCTATTCCTCTCTCCCTCATGCAATCCAGCCTCCCCTTAAATGCATCTACTCAGCTCTGCTTAGCAATTTCATATCGTAGCAAGTTGCGCATTCTAACTGCTCTCTGGGCAAAGAAGCTTCTCCTGAATGTCTGTGTGGGGTTACGTGTAACTGTGTTGCATTTATGTCCTCCAGTTCTGGTATCCCCAACAAGTAGAAATAGCATCTCATGTTCAGTTGTCAAACATCCACTCCAAGATTCAATAACAAAATCTGTGTGACCTGGGGTATCAACAACAACAATAAGGAGATACTGGGACAGATGACCAAAAGCTTTGATTTGATTTGGTTTGATTTATTTATTGTTACATGTACCGAGGTATGGTGAAAAATTTTGTTCTCCATACAGTCCAGGCAGATCGCCCCATACATGAATATATACAGTGTAAATCATAGATATAAGACATGAGGTGCAGCATACGGAGTGTAGTGCTACAAATGTAGAGAAGAAACGAAGAAAGATCAGTTCAGTCCATAAGAGGGTCATTCAGGAGTCTGGTAACAGCAGGGAAGAGACTATTTTTGAATCTAGTGACCCGTGTTCTCAGACTTTTGTATCTTCTGCCAAATGGAAGAGAGAATAACCCGGGTGGGAGGGGTCTTTGATTATGCTGCCCGCTTTCCCAAGGCAGCAGGAGGTGTAGACAGAATCAATGGATGGATGGTGTGATGAACTGGGCTGTGTTCACGACTTTCTGTAGTTTCTTAGAGTCCTGGGCTGAGCAGTTGTCATACCAAGCTGTGATACAGCCAGATAGGATGCTTTTTATGGTACATCTATGAAAATTGGTGAGAGTCATTGTGGACTTGCCGAATTTCCTGAGGAAGTAAGGACAATGTTCTGCTTTCTTGTCGTAGCGTCAATGTGGGTGGACAAGGACAAATAGTTGGTGAGGTTTACACCTCGGAACTTAAAGCTGTCAACCATTTCCACCTCAGCACCAATGAAACAGACAGAGACCTGTACGACACTTCACTTCTTGAAGTCGATGACCAGCTCCTTTGTTTTGTTGACATTGAGGGAGAGATTGTTGTCATTGCACCATGCCACTAAGTTCTCTATCTCTCTCCTGCACTCTGACTCGTCATTGTTTGAGCTTAGTCAAAGGGGTACGTTTTAAGGAATACCTTTAAGGAGGAAAGTGAAGTAGGCAGGCGGAGAAGTTCACAACAAGAATTCCGCAGCTTGGGGTCAAACGTAGCTGAGAGCACAAATAGTGGAGCAATTAAATGGAAATGCACAAGAGGCCAGAATAAGAGAAGTACAGATATCTGGAGGGCTATGGGGCTGGAGGAGATTGCCTAGATAGGGGAGGGTCAAAGCCATGGAGGGATTTGAAAACAAGTATGAGAATTTTTAAATTGAAGCATTGCCCCTAACAGACAGGGCAAGACTAAGGCGAACACAACCTAGTCCACCTGAAATCTCCTCCTAACTAACATCAGGAACCTGTACTCCAGTTGGTAGAGCTGTTTCATGGACTAGTCAAGTAACAGTGACATGTCATATGAAGCTCTTAATTGCAAATGCAGTCACATTACTACGGGTAAGTGATTTTGAGAGAAATCTTAACCATAGCTCTGGCAGTTCACCCTCTCAAATCTTGACATGTATAGCTTGGGAGACTGAATGGCAAGGATAAATGCAGACTACTCTCTCAAAAACATTGAAATGTCCATCTACCCTTGCTTCTGAATGGTAGAAACGCAACAGTTGTCTTTTTTCGCACCTACAGAGGGTATAGTTCACCTCATGCCCATATCTGGGTTGGTGCTCAGTTGGCCCGACTGGAAAATATCGGTATCTCGACAGGACCAGGTTCAGTTAGAGTCAAATCACCAGCTAATAGCTTTTGGGCGGGACTTTCCAGATCATCCTCTCCCCCCCCCCCCCCCCTTCCCCACCTCCCTGTATTCCGGCAGCAGAGGCAGCGCGCCAGTGGGATCTTCCGGTCCCACCGAGGCCTACGGCGTTTTGAGTGGCTCGCCCTTCCCACCGCCAGGGGACACGCCCTCAGGGGTCACCTTAGTCTGGACTGGAAAACGCCTGCTGGCGCGAAGGGCCAGAAAACCCCGCCTATTGGCGAAGGTTCACAAATGCATTGGTCTTTTTGAAGAGGCACATACTTTGGGAGGACGGGGGGGTGCAATTAGAGGCAAAAGATCTATAACTGGATATGTCATCTTTCTGCATTGAATATTTAGCCCTTAACACCTGGAAGCTTTGGTTGTCTGGTACCATTAATGCCAGTCATAACACATAATGTATATAAAATCCTGTCTGGGAACACTACGTGGTGTTTAAGGGGTGGTGGGGAGGGGGGGAGGGGTGATTGTTCTGGCACAGCTTTCTATAATACCATTTTTCATTTCAACACTTTTGAAGCAATTCTCATGAGCAAACCCCCTTATGACCTGGAAGTTGTACATTTGTGTTATTTGCTCATGCAGGCGTTGTGTTAGACAGGGTGAACAATGGTTCAATTAAAATAGAGCTTATTTTGGAAGTTGTATCTGCTATCTGCACATTTTCTGTCACTGGCAATAAAGAATGTTGATACAGACTCCAGAATTGTAGGCCCCAGAATATCTAAAGTGTCTCTCAACAATTTAATATGTAAACATATAAACGTTCCGCAGTATTAAGTGTCAACGAGCAACACTAATTGAACATAGTACCAGCTAAAAAGATTAAAACAAAAGCAAAATGCTACATCCGCAGAAAATCTGGAATAAAAATAGAAATTGTTGGAAATATTCAGCAGGTCAGGCAACCTCTGTGGAGAGAGAAACATAACATTTCGGATCTGTCAGTTCCAAGGAAATTCACTGTTGTGAAACATTGGGTTTCTTTAACTTGAGTTAAAATCCGCTGAATGGCGTATTTAGCGGGGTATTTCCCGGTCCCTGCTGAATGGCTTATTTAAATATGTGTGTATGGATCCCAATGGTGTGGGAAAACTGGATCATTGGGAGAAATTTAAATAAATTGATAAAAATAGGGTGAAGCGGAGGAGGGAGTTCACATTCTGAAGTTATTGAACTCAGTGTTAAGTCCGGAAGGCTGTAAAGTGCCTAATCGGAAGAGGATGTGCTGTTCCTCCAGCTTGCGTTTGGCTTCACTGGAACATTGCAGCAGGCCAAGGATGGACATATGGACATGTGAGCAGGATGGTGAGTTGAAATGGCAAACGACAGGAAGGTCTAGGTCCTGCTTGCGGACGGATCAAAGGTGTTCTGCAAAGCAATCACCCAATCACCTCTCCAAATTGAAGGAGGTGCACTTGAAACGCTGCCTCATCTGAAAAGAGTGTTTAGGCCCTTGGAAGGTGAGCAGGGAGGGAGTAAAGGATCACCTTTTGTGATCGCATGGGGAGATGCTGTGGGAAGAGGGTGAGGTGTTCGGGGTGATGGAGGAGTGGACCAGGGTATCCTGGAGGGAATGGCCCTGTGGAATTCTGACAGGGGGAATGAGGGGTTGATTCAGTTGTGGCATCTTGCTGGAGGTGATGGAACTGGCGTAGGGTGATCCTTTGGATGCTGAGGCTGGTGCAGTGAAAAGTGAGGACAACAGGACCCTAACCTGATTCTGGGAGGGAGGGGAGGGGGCGAGAGCAGAAGGGGTGAGAGTATTTATCGCGGTTTGTGCTTCAAGTATTAAAGGTTAATTATTTTCAATCCGTCTGTGCCTGCAGTATTGGAAATGTCCCCCGCTGTGTCAAATAGTCAGACACAGAATGGTTGTTTTGCCAGCTTGCGTCATACATTTTTGGATCATTCCACCTCTAAAGCAACTGTGATCCAGATCATCTCTTCAGCTTTCGAACTCGAGTCCTCTTGGATTTCAGAATTTACCAAAAGACTGCATATTGAACTGACAGAGGAGTGAAAACAGTTGGGTACAACGGGTTGACTGAATTCAACGCTTCAGAAAAGCTTAATGTTTAATTCAAATCTACAAATTCCTTGTCTTGAGTCAAGCAGCAGGTCGGCGACTGATACAACTGCCCACCAGATGTTTGCCTCAACCAAACTCAACAAATTTACGCTTCAAACCTTCAACCCAACTCAATCAGCAGATCAAAGAAACAGCACATTCCAATCTGCTGGGAAAGCAGCAGGATGGAACCCAGGACAGATTAAACAGTTTGCTACTTTAGATATTTTTTAAAAATATATATATATATACAACTATCTATTAAGATTATCTCAAGCAGTGTGAAATTGGCAGCAAGCACACATTGAATAACTGGCCTACTGGGATCGGGATTCTGCGCTTAAAACTTCCAGCAGCAGGGTCTGCAACGGAGCAAAGTGGGATGTGAATGGGAAGCGATTTCTTTGATGTCCTAAAGCAGTGCCCAGCTCAGGCTTGAATCTATCTGGAGACAGTTGGATTCGCTCCATCGCACAAGGCACCACTGTCTGAGGGACACAGCCCTCTAGATAATAAAAAGAATGAAAATATAAACGTTCTCTTCAGTTCTCATTTGTAGTTTTGTGGACCGTCCTACAAATACTTTCTTTTGGAATGTTTTTTTGAAAACATTATACCTTGGAATAGTCCTGGGCTTGAAATCTGTTTTGAATTTCGTGGCGTATCTGATGGCACAGTTCTTCCTTATTAAGTCCTTCCGAAGCAAAAACACATCCTTTCAATTTTTTATTTCTCCTATGTTTTGCTATAGGCTAAGCATAACAATGGCATCTGCCAAATCGGAAGCAGTATAATCAGATTGGAAATAGTTCGAGTTAGATTTGACTTGAAACATTCATTCACTATCTGAACATGGCACCACAAGGGGCCCCGAGGTAGACGGGAACCTAAAAAGCTGCTGGAGTAAGTGAAAAAACACTTTCCTTAATTCAGAGATTGACTTTGGACCACGAAAAGCCTTATATAAGGCCAACATTAAACTCATACTGCACATATTTCTCCTGAAAAACAAGGACCACAATTTCACAAACATTCAAAGCCAAAATGCCTGAATTAATAAGGGCAACACAGTGACTTCAAAACTCTATCCCAAGCCAGGCCGTCAAGCCATTGACAGTACAATTCAACAACCAAACTGCGAACATCGTAGGAATATTAACTTCAAGCGCAGGCGGACACCATTCGGCCCACAACCCTGCTATTCCTTTTCTGTCACCCTGAATGTTTCTCATCCTCAATCATCTGCCCCAAGTCGTTATTCAATCATTGATGGAATCAGCGCCCACCACCACTTTATCGGGTAGAATGTTCCACATCTCAGCAGCTCTCAGAGTGAAAAACCTTCTCCTCATCTTCCCTCGAGATATTTTTACAATGATTTTGAATCCATGACGTCCAGGTGCCGGAGGAAAATAACTTTCCCCTATCTGCTCTGTCAAATCTATGGTCATCTCTTAACCTTTTCTGTTCCAAGGAGAACAGTCCAGGCGCATTGGGTGACTCATGTGCTAGCCCCAATCAGGCTCCTCACCAGGCACGAAACCTCACGCAAAGTCACACGACTCACTCCGCCCAGCTCGACCTGGATCTCTCCCTCGCTGGGAGAGATCCCGATTTGAGTATTTAAATGATAATGATAATCGCTTATTGTCACGAGTAGGCTTCAAATGAAGTTACTGTGAAAAGCCCCTAGTCACCACATTCCGGCGCCTGTTCGGGGAGGCTGTTATGGGAATCGAACCGTGCTGCTGGCCTGCTTGGTCTGCTTTCAAAGCCAGCGATTTAGCCCTGTGCTAAACAGCTGTAACTCAGACGTTGGATTCACCCAGTGCCCGGGACTCATGGGCCGCACCTGGGAGTCTTCGGCAGGGCATTGTTTCGTATTGTTCCACACAACCGTGTACCAGTCGTAATGGCACCTGAGGCCATTTCTGACCCCCAGGGTTGCCAGGGACAGGGCAGGGTGGCAACCTGGCATTGGGGCACCTTGGCACTGCCAGTCTGGTACCCTGGCAGTTCCACCTGGGCACTGCCAGGCTGGAAGGCTGTGAGTGCCAGGGTGCCCAGATACCAGATTGGCATTGCCATGGGTCAGGCCTGGGAAGGCCTTGCCAAGCACGTGGGTGAGTGGACGGGTGTTTCTAAAGGACTCCCCAAGGCTGAGGGTCGAGGGGGAGGGGGGATGAAAGGGGAGGGAATAATCTGGGCTGGCAGGCAAATTTGTGCCCCGATCTGCAAGGAGACTTTGATGGCGAGCTTCAACTCACCAGCAGGAAATCCCTCTAAGTGCGGCCTCGGCAGAGAGAAGCATCCCAAGGCCAAAATGAAATGGCAAAGTGCCATTGGAGAACGGGGTGATTCTCGTCGCTGCAGCTGCCGAGAAACACCCGGCGAAATGCACTCCTCTCTGCGCCCTTGAGGTCCAATGCTTTTTATAACCACCTACCAACTTGCTTTGTCACCTTTATCAATTTGCATCGATGAACACCAAGGCCTTGCTGCTCATCTACATTTTTCAAAATTCTGTCATTTATAGTATATTGCCTTTCCATGTTAGACCTCCTAAAGTGCATTACTTTACACTTTCCCACACCGAACTCCACCTTCCACGCATCCGCCTGTTTCACCATCCTTTCCAAGTCGTTCTGAAGCCTATGCTCTGGTCTACTACTTTGTCAAGCTCAGTAGCATCTGCAAACTTTATAATGCTGATCCCTACAATACTTGGGCCAGCTCTTGGTACCTGCATCTTTTCACTGAGCCATTAAGCTGCCTGACATTCCAGGTGACTATTCTGATGGGGGCTTTCTGTTACCGCCCCCCCCCCCCCCCCCCCCCCCCCCCCCCCCCCACCCCTGCCCTTCTTGCGGGATCAAACATACTTGCCTTGTGAATGCATCCCTGCACTTCTGGATTTCCCTTTGTTCGGAGGTCATCCAAGATGGCTGTCGTCACTGTGCTAACCATGTGGCTGTGCGCCTGCACGCTGGGATTTCCCTTTGTTTGGGGGCTCTCCACAGTGGTTGTTTGTGATGCCTTTGTTTTGCTTGCCACCACGTGCGACCTATCATAGCCTATTACTCCTCCCCCATCCCTCAGCTTTCCCTCTGTGTCTGTCCCCCTCCTTGTCTCTATGACTCCCCCCCCCCCCCAGCTTTTCCCCCTCTGTTAAACCCCCTATTTTCCCCCCATCTAGTTTTCCCTCCCCCTGTCACCAGGCACCCTCTCCCCATCAATAGAACTGCCTTGGCCCTACCCTCATTTGTACGTCCTTGTGCCAGCTCACCAGCTCTTCCCCCCTTTCCTTCTTCTCACCCCCTCCTGCATCCTACAGCTCTCACGCCCTCCTTTCTGAGACTCAAGGTCAGATTTGAAGATCAGGCAGTTCTGTCCCGTGCTAATGGTCTCTACTTGTTTTGTTGTCTGAACAATGAAATGGCTGGTTCACCGTTGGTTTCATTGCCTTCCCAGCCTATGCTTCTGCATGAATTCATCTGCTTCTGCCGATGAGGTGAAATAGTACTCTCTACCCTGGAAAATCACCCAGAGCTTGGCAGGGTGCAGCATCCTGAACCGTCCATTGTTCTTATAAAGGACCATCTTAGCTTTGTTAAATTCCACCTGCCGCTTGGCCAAGTCTGCCCCAGTGTCCTGGTACACCCGGATCGAGTGTCCCTCCCATTGACAGGACATTTTATGTCTTGCCCAGTTCATGATCTTTTCCCGGTCATGGTCCCGGTGCTGTTTCGCAATGATAACTCGTGGCGGCTACCCGGTCTTGGGCTTTGGCCAGAATGCCTGTGGGGTCTGTCCACTTCTAAGGGTTTGGGGAAACTTTCCTCTCCAACCCGTTTGCCCAACATCTTGGCCACGTACTCCGTTGGGTTCCTGCTCTCGGTGTCCTCTGGTCGGCCCACAATGAGGATGTTTTGGCGGCGCGATTGATTTTCTTGGTCCGTAACCTTACTCCTTAGTGTCCCTTGTGTCGCCACCAACCTTGCCATCTTTGCCTCCAGTGAGGTGATCTGATCGTTCTGGTTGGTCACAGCCTTCTCCAGCTCTCCGACTGTGGCCCCCTGCGTCTCTAAATACCGTTAAGTCTTTTCCAGGGCTGCTTGCAGGGTGACCAGTGTCTCCGCTACCGCCACTTTCACCGTCACCGTCATTTCAGGTTTGATGGCATCCTTGATTTCTTGGAGTTCCTGAGTTAGGAATTCCCTCTATTCATTCATCAGGAGGTAGCCCAACATATATTCTGATGGTCCATCCCGTTCGGATGTGGCCGGGACCTCGTCACCCCACGTGTTCACCATCACCTCAGTCTTTCTCTCTCGGCTTTTGCTGCCTCTGTCGTTTCTTCAGCTCCTCAGGTTGCAGGTGGGCAGCATGGTAGCACACGGGTGGCATGGTAGCACAGTGGGTAGCACTGTTGCTTCCTAGCTCCAGGGTCCCAGGTTTGATTCCAGGCTTGGGTCACTGTCTGTGTGGAATTTGCATGTTCTGCCCATGTCTGCGTGGGTTTCCTCCGAGTGCTCCGGTTTCCTCTCACAAGTCCCGAAAGACGTGCTGTTGGGTAATTTGGACATTCTGAATTCTCCCTCTGTGTACCCGATCAGGCGCCAGAATGTAGCGACTGGGGGAATTTCACAGTAACTTCATTGCAATGTTAATGTAAGCCTACTTGTGACAATAAAGATTATTCTTATTGTTGCTCGGCACGTTGTGGTGATTCTAGAGGAGTGGGGGGGAGCGTCTTTCCAGGTTTAGAGGGGCTATTTTGGGTTAAAGTGCCTAATTTCAAGTTTCCAAGAGGAATGTCACCTTTTGTGCGTCCACTCAGCACATCCCCGTCACCGGAAGTCCAGAATTCTAATATCTAAAATGGTATCAGTCACTTCAAAAATACTGTAAAGTGCTTTGGGGTATTTTGAGGTCATGAAAGGTGTGATCTGAACGCTAATATTGTTGTTTTTTTGCCCTCTTTACACCACAGCATCAAGCGCTACCTGCTCTGGTGAAAAAGGGTTAGCCACAGAACAAAGTTCCTTTTCCATTACCACATGAATGAGCCTCAGTCCAGACCTCAGGAAAGCTGAAACAGCGCAGTAATATTTCCAACTTTTTCACCAACCAGTCTTTTTTTCTGAGGGGGATGTTGATTGGTATCAGCTTTGTGCTGTAGCCCCAAGTCTAGCAGGGACAGGATTGAAATTGGTGATTTTACCAAGTAATTTTCATGATTAGAAACTCAATGACTCCCAGTGGGTAAGATGTCATGCCAGAAATTCTCAATTGGAAAAGGTGCCTTTAGAGTCATCAAAAGGTGACGTTCATTTATAGCAACATGAGTAGGCCACTCCGCTCCATCAGCTTGCTCCACCATTCAGTTAGGTAATGGTGTGACGACTCCATTTTCCAGTCTTTGCTCTAGTCTATACTTTGATACACTTAAGTAACAAAATCTACCAATCTCAGTCTACCAACCTCAGCCCATTAGTCTCAGTCTACCAACCTCAGTCTGCCAATCTCAGTCGACCAACCTCAGTCTGCCAATCTCAGTCTACCAACCTCAGTTTACCAACCTCAGCCCATTAGTCTCAGTCCACCAAACTTGGTCTACCAATCTCAAACTACCAACCACAATCTACAAACCTCAATCTACCAACCTCAATCAACAAACCTAAATCTACTAACCTCAATCTACCAACCTCAATCTACCAACCTCAATCTACCAACCTCAATCTACCAACCTCAATCTACCAACCTCAATCTACCAACCTCAATCTACCAACCTCAATCTACTAACCTCAGTCTTCCAACCTCAATCTACCAACCTCAATCTACCAACCTCAATCTACTAACCTCAGTCTACCAACCTCAATCTACCAACCTCAATCTACCAACCTCAATCAACTAACCTCAGTCTACCAACCTCAATCTATCAACCTCAATCAACCAGCCTCAATCTACCAACATCAATCTACCAACCTCAGTCTACCAACCTCAGTCTACCAACCTCAATCTACCAACCTCAATCTACCAACCTCAATCTACCAACATCAATCTACCAACCTCAATCTGCCAACCTCAATTTACCAACCTCAGTCTACCAACCTCAATCTACCAACGTCAGTCTACCAACCTCAATCTGCCAACCTCAATGTACCAACCTCAGTCTACCAACTTCAATCTACCAACGTCAGTCTACCAACCTCAATTTACCAACCTCAGTCTACCAACCTCAATCTACCAACCTCAATCTACCAACGTCAGTCGACAAACCTCAATCTACCAACCTCAATCTACCAACCTCAATCTGCCAACCTCAATTTACCAACCTCAGTCTACCAACCTCAATCCATCAGCCTCAGTCTACCAACGTCAATCTGCCAACGTCAATCTACGAACCTCAATCTACCAACTTCAATCTACTGACCTCAATCCACCAACCTCAAACTACCAACCTCCATCTACCAACCTCAATCTGCCAACCTCATTCTACCAACCTCAGTCTACCTACCTCAATCTACCAACCTCAATCTACCAACGTCAATCTGCCAACATCAATCTACCAACCTCAGTCTACCAACCTCAATCTACCAACCTCAATCTACCAACCTCAGCCTACCAACGTCAGTCTACCAACCTCAATCTACCAGCCTCAATCTACCAACCTCAATCTACCAACCTCAGTCTACTAACCTCAATCTACCAACCTCAATCTACCAACGTCAGTTTACCAACGTCAATCTACCAACCTCAATCTACCAACCTCATTCTGCCAATCTCAATCTGCCAACCTCAATCTACCAACCTCAATCTACCAACATCAATCTACCAACCTCAATCTGCCAACCTCAATCTACAAAAGTCAGTCTACAAACCTCAATCTACCAACCTCAATCTACCAACCTCAATCTGCCAACCTCAATTTACCAACCTCAGTCTACCAACCTCAGTCTACCTATCAACCTCAATCTACCAACCTCAATCTACCAACCTCAATCTACCAACCTCAATCTACCAACCTCAGTCTACCAAACTCAATCTACCAACATCAATCTACCAACCTCAATCTACCAACCTCAATCCATCAGCCTCAGTCTACCAACGTCAATCTGCCAACATCAATCTACGAACCTCAATCTACCAACTTCAATCTACTGACCTCAATCCACCAACCTCAAACTACCAACCTCCATCTACCAACCTCAATCTGCCAACCTCATTCTACCAACCTCAGTCTACCAACCTCAATCTACCAACCTCAATCTACCAACGTCAATCTGCCAACATCAATCTACCAACCTCAGTCTACCAACCTCAATCTACCAACCTCAATCTACCAACCTCAGCCTACCAACGTCAGTCTACCAACCTCAATCTACCAGCCTCAATCTACCAACCTCAATCTACCAACGTCAATCTGCCAACATCAATCTACGAACCTCAATCTACCAACATCAATCTACTGACCTCAATCCACCAACCTCAAACTACCATCCTCCATCTACCAACCTCAATCTGCCAACCTCATTCTACCAACCTCAGTCTACCAACCTCAATCTACCAACCTCAATCTACCAACGTCAATCTGCCAACATCAATCTACCAACCTCAGTCTACCAACCTCAATCTACCAACCTCAATCTACCAACCTCAGCCTACCAACGTCAGTCTACCAACCTCAATCTACCAGCCTCAATCTACCAACCTCAATCTACCAACCTCAGTCTACTAACCTCAATCTACCAACCTCAATCTACCAACGTCAGTTTACCAACGTCAATCTACCAACCTCAATCTACCAACCTCATTCTGCCAATCTCAATCTGCCAACCTCAATCTACCAACCTCAATCTACCAACATAAATCTACCAACCTCAATCTGCCAACCTCAATCTACCAACCTCAGTCTACCAACCTCAATCTACCAACGTCAGTCTACCAACCTCAATCTGCCAACCTCAATTTACCAACCTCAGTCTACCAACTTCAATCTACCAATGTCAGTCTACCAACCTCAATTTACCAACCTCAGTCTACCAACCTCAATCTACCAACCTCAATCTACCAACGTCAGTCTACAAACCTCAATCTACCAACCTCAATCTACCAACCTCAATCTGCCAACCTCAATTTACCAACCTCAGTCTACCAACCTCAGTCTACCTACCAACCTCAATCTACCAACCTCAATCTACCAACCTCAATCTACCAACCTCAATCTACCAACCTCAGTCTACCAAACTCAATCTACCAACATCAATCTACCAACCTCAATCTACCAACCTCAATCCATCAGCCTCAGTCTACCAACGTCAATCTGCCAACATCAATCTACGAACCTCAATCTACCAACTTCAATCTACTGACCTCAATCCACCAACCTCAAACTACCAACCTCAATCTACCAACCTCAATCTACCAACCTCAATCTGCCAACCTCAATCTACCAACCTCAATCTACCAACATCAATCTACCAACCTCAATCTGCCAACCTCAATCTACCAACCTCAGTCTACCAACCTCAATCTACCAACGTCAGTCTACCAACCTCAATCTGCCAACCTCAATTTACCAACCTCAGTCTACCAACTTCAATCTACCAACGTCAGTCTACCAACCTCAATTTACCAACCTCAGTCTGCCAACCTCAATCTACCAACGTCAATCTACCAACGTCAGTCTACAAACCTCAATCTACCAACCTCAATCTACCAACCTCAATCTGCCAACCTCAATTTACCAACCTCAGTCTACCAACCTCAGTCTACCTACCAACCTCAATCTACCAACCTCAATCTACCAACCTCAATCTACCAACCTCAATCTACCAACCTCAGTCTACCAAACTCAATCTACCAACATCAATCTACCAACCTCAATCTACCAACCTCAATCCATCAGCCTCAGTCTACCAACGGCAATCTGCCAACATCAATCTACGACCCTCAATCTACCAACTTCAATCTACTGACCTCAATCCACCAACCTCAAACTACCAACCTCCATCTACCAACCTCAATCTGCCAACCTCATTCTACCAACCTCAGTCTACCAACCTCAATCTACCAACCTCAATCTACCATCGTCAATCTGCCAACATCAATCTACCAACCTCAGTCTACCAACCTCAATCTACCAACCTCAATCTACCAACCTCAGCCTACCAACGTCAGTCTACCAACCTCAATCTACCAGCCTCAATCTACCAACCTCAATCTACCAACCTCAGTCTACTAACCTCAATCTACCAACCTCAATCTACCAACGTCAGTTTACCAACGTCAATCTAACAACCTCAATCTACCAACCTCATTCTGCCAATCTCAATCTGCCAATCTCAATCTACCCACCTCAGTCTACCAACGTCAATCTACCAACCTTAGTCTACTGACCTCAATCTACCAACCTGAATCTACCATCCTCAATCCATCAGCTTCAATCTACTAACCTCAATCTACTAACCTCAGTCTAGAACATAGAACATAGAACGGTACAGCGCAGTACAGGCCCTTCGGCCCTCGATGTTGCACCGACATGGAAAAAAACTAAAGGCCATCTAACCTACACTATGCCCTTATCATCCATATGCTTATCCAATAAACTTTTAAATGCCCTCAATGTTGGCGAGTTCACTACTGTTGCAGGTAGGGCATTCCACGGCCTCACCACTCTTTGCGTAAAAAACCCACCTCTGACCTCTGTCCTATATCTATTACCCCTCAATTTAAGGCTGTGTCCCCTCGTGCTAGCCACCTCCATCCGCGGGAGAAGGCTCTCGCTGTCCACCCTATCTAACCCTCTGATCATCACCTCTATTAAGTCACCTCTTAACCTTCTTCTCTCTAACGAAAACAACCTCAAGTCCATCAGCCTTTCCTCATAAGATTTTCCCTCCATACCAGGCAACATCCTGGTAAATCTCCTCTGCACCCGTTCCAAAGCTTCCACGTCCTTCCTATAATGAAGCGACCAGAATTGTACGCAATACTCCAAATGCGGCCGTACTAGAGTTTTGTACAACTGCAACATGACCTCATGGCTCCGGAACTCAATCCCTCTACCAATAAAGGCCAACACACCATAGGCCTTCTTCACAACCCTATCAACCTGGGTGGCAACTTTCAGGGATCTATGTACATGGACACCGAGATCCCTCTGCTCATCCACACTGCTAAGAATTTTACCATTAGCCAAATATTCCGCATTCCTGTTATTCTTTCCAAAGTGAATCACCTCACACTTCTCTACATTAAACTCCATTTGCCACCTCTCAGCCCAGCTCTGCAGCTTATCTATGTCCCTCTGTAACCTGCAACATCCTTCCGCACTGTCTACAACTCCACCGACTTTAGTGTCGTCTGCAAATTTACTCATCCATCCTTCTGCGCCCTCCTCTAGGTCATTTATAAAAATGACAAACAGCAACGGCCCCAGAACAGATCCTTGTGGTACGCCACTCGTAACTGAACTCCATTCTGAACATTTCCCATCAACTACCACTCTCTGTCTTCTTTCAACTAGCCAATTTCTGATCCACATCTCTAAATCACCCTCAATCCCCAGCCTCCGTATTTTCTGCAATAGCCGACCGTGGGGAACCTTATCAAACGCTTTACTGAAATCCATATACACCACATCAACTGCTCTACCCTCGTCTACCTGTTCAGTCACCTTCTCAAAGAACTCGATAAGGTTTGTGAGGCATGACCTACCCTTCACAAAACTATGCTGACTATCCCTAATCATATTATTCCTGTCTAGATGATTATAAATCGTATCTTTTATAATCGTCTCCAAGACTTTACCCACCACAGACGTTAGGCTCACCGGCCTATAGTTACTGGGGTTATCTCTACTCCCCTTCTTGAACAAAGGGACCACATTTGCTATCCTCCAGTCCTCTGGCACTATTCCTGTAGCCAATGATGACCTAAAAATCAAAGCCAAAGGCTCAGCAATCTCTTCCCTGGCTTCCCAGAGAATCCTAGGATAAATTCCATCAGGCCCCGGGGACTTATCTATTTTCACCTTGTCCAGAATTGCCAACACTTCTTCCCTACACACCTCAATGCCATCTATTCTAATAGCCTGGGTCTCAGCATTCTCCTCCACAATATTATCTTTTTCCTGAGTGAATACTGACGAAAAGTATTCATTTAGTATCTCGCTTATCTCCTCAGCCTCCACACACAACTTCCCACCACTGTCCTTGACTGGCCCTACTCTTACCCTAGTCATTCTTTTATTCCTGACATACCTATAGAAAGCTTTTGGGTTTTCCTTGATCCTACCTGCCAAAGACTTCTCATGTCCCCTCCTTGCTCGTCACATCTCTCTCTTTAGATCCTTCCTCGCTTCCTTGTAACTATCAAGTGCCCTAACTGAAACTTCACGCCTCATCTTCACATAGGCCTCCTTCTTCCTCTTAACAAGAGATTCCACTTCTTTGGTAAACCACGGTTCCCTCGCTCGACCCCTTCCTCCCTGCCTGACTGGTACGTACTTATCAAGAACATGCAATAGCTGTTCCTTGAACAAGCTCCACATATCCAGTGTGCCCAACCCTTGCAGCCTACTACTCCAACCTACACATCCTAAGTCATGTCTAATGGCATCATAATTGCCCTTCCCCCAGCTATAACTCTTGCCCTGCGGGGTATACTTATCCCTTTCCATCACTAACGTAAAGGTCACCGAATTGTGGTCACTGTTTCCAAATTGCTCACCTACCTCCAGATCTAACACCTGGCCTGGTTCATTACCCAAAACCAAATCCAATGTGGCCTCGACTCTTGTTGGCCTGTCAACATATTGTGTCAGGAAACCCTCCTGCACATATTGTACAAAGAACGACCCATCTAATGTACTCGAACTATATCTTTTCCAGTCAATATTTGGAAAGTTAAAGTCTCCCATAACAACTACCCTGTTACTTTCGCTCTTTTCCAGAATCATCTTCGCCATCCTTTCCTCTACATCCCTAGAACTATTAGGTGGCCTATAGAAAACTCCCAACAGGGTGACCTCTCCTTTCCTGTTTCTAACCTCAGCCCATACTACCTCGGAAGAAGAGTCCCCATCTAGCATCCTTTCCGCCACCGTAATACTGTCCTTGACTAGCAGCGCCACACCTCCCCCTCTTTTGCCCCCTTCTCTGAGTTTAGTAAAACACCTAAACCCCGGAACCTGCAACAACCATTCCTGTCCCTGCTCTATCCATGTCTCTGAAATGGCCACAACATCGAAAGTACCAGCCCATGCTGCCAGTTCCCCTACCTTATTTCGTATACTCCTGGCATTGAAGTAGGCACACTTCAAACCACCTACCTGAACACTGGCACCCTCCAGCGAAGTCAAATCTGTGCTCCTGACCTCTATACTCTCAATCTCCCGTACCCCAAAACTACAATCCAGGTTCCCATGCCCCTGCTGAATTAGTTTAAACCTCCCCCACAAAGAGCACTAACAAATCTCCCCCCCAGGATATTGGTGCCCCTCAGGTTCTACCAACCTCAATCTACCAATCTCAATCTACCAACCTCAATCTACCAACCTCAATCCATCAGCCTCAATCTACCAACCTCAATCTACCAACCACAATCTAACATCCTCAATCCATCAGCTTCAATCTCCCAACCTCAATCTACTAACCTCAGTCTACCAACCTCAATCTACCAACATCAGTCTACCAACCTCAATCTGCCAATGTCAATCTATCAACCTCAGTCTACCAATCTCAATCTACCAACCTCAATCTACCAACCTCAATCCATCAGCCTCAATCTACTAACCTCAATCTACCAACCTCAATCTACCAACCTCAATCCATCAGCCTCAATCTACTAAACACAATCTACTAACCTCAGTCTACCAACCTAAATCAGCCAAACTCAATTTACCAAACTCAGTCTACCAACCTCAATCTACCAACGTCAGTCTACCAACCTCAATCAACCAACCTCAATCTACCAACCCCAATCTACCAACCTCAATCTGCCAACCTCAATTTACCAACCTCAGTCAACCAACCTCAATCTACCAGCGTCAGTCTACCAACCTCAATTTACCAACCTCAATCTACCAACCTCAATCTTGCAAGCTCAATCTACCAACCTCAATCTACCAACCTCAATCTACCAACCTCAATATGCCAAACTCAATTTACCAACCTCAGTCTACCAACCTCAGTCTACCAACCTCAATCTATCAACCTCAATCCATCAGCCTCAATCTACCAACGTCAATCTGCCAACATCAATCTACCAACCTCAGTCTACCAACGTCAGTCAACCAACATCAATCTCCCAACCTCAATCTACCATCTTCAATTCATCAGCTTCAATCTACTAACCTCAATCTACTGACCTCAGTCTACCAACCTCAATCTACCAACCACAGTCTACCAACATTAATCTATCAACCTCAGTCTACTGACCTCAGTCTACCAACCTCAATCTACCAACCTCAATCTACTAACCTCAGTCTACCAACCTCAGTCTTCCAACCTCAATCTACCAACCTCAGTCTACCAAACTCAATCTGCCAATCTCAATCTACCAACCTCAGTCTTCCAACCTCAGTCTTCCAACCCCAATCTACCAATCTAAATCTACCAACCTCAGTTTACCATCTTCAATCTGCCAATCTCAATCTACCAACCTCAGTTTACCAACCTCAATCTACCAACCTCAATCTACCAACCTCAATCCATCAACCTCAATCTCCTAACCTCAATCTACCAACCTCAATCTACCAACCTCAATCTCCCAACCTCAGTCTACCAACATCAATCTACCAACCTCAATCTACCAACCTCAATCTACCAACCTCAATCTACCAGCCTCAATCTACCAACCTCAATCTACTAACCTCAATCTACTAACCTCAGTCTACCAATCTCAGTCTACCAACCTCAATCTACCAACCTCAATCTACCAATCTCAGTCTACCAACCTCAGTCTACCAACCTCAATCTACCACCCTTAGTCTACCAACCTCAATCCACCAACTTCAATCTACCAACCTCAGTCTACCAACCTCAATCTACCAACCTCAATCTACCAACCTCAGTCTACTGACCTCAATCTACCAAACTCAATCGACCAACCTCAATCTACCAACCTCAATCTACCAACCTCAGTCTACTGACCTCAATCTACCAACCTCAATCGACCAACCTCAATCCATCAGCCTCAATCTACTAACATCAATCTACTAACCTCAGTCTACCAACCTCAATCTTCCAACCTCAATCTACCAACATCAATCCACCAACCTCAGTCTACCAACATCAATCTACCGACCTCAATCTACCAACCTGAATCAACCAACCTCAGTCTACCAACGTCAATCTACCAACCTCAATCTACCAACCTCAATCTACTAACCTCAATCTACCAGCCCCAGTCTACCAACCTCAATCTCCCAAACTCAATCTGCCAACCTCCGTCTACCAGCCTCAATCTACCAACCTCAATCTGCCAACCTCAATCTACCAACCTCAATCTACCAACCTCAATCTGCCAACCTCAGTCTACTGACCTCAATCTACCAACCTCAATCGACCAACTTCAATCCATCAGCCTCAATCTACTAACCTCAATCTACTAACCTCAGTCTACCAACATCAATCTTCCAACCTCAATCTACCATCAATCCACCAAACTCAGTGTACAAACGTCAATCTACCAACCTCAATCTACCAACCTAAATCTACTAACCTCAATCTTCCAACCTCAGTCTACCAACCTCAATCTACCAACCTCAATCTACAAAACTCAATCCATCAGCCTCAATCTACTAACCTCAATCTACCAACCTCAATCTACCAACCTCAATCTACCAACCTCAATCCATCAGCCTCAATCTTCTAACCTCAATCTTCTAACCTCAGTCAACCAACCTCAATCCACCAACCTCAGTCTACCAACGTCAATCTACCAACCTCAATCTACCAACCTAAATCTACTAACCTCAATCTTCCAACCTCAGTCTACCAACCTCAATCTACCAACGTCAATCTACCAACCTCAATCTACCAACCTAAATCTACTAACCTCAATCTTGCAACCTCAATCTACCAACCTCAATCTACCAACCTCAATCTACCAACCTCAATCCATCAGCCTCAATCTTCTAACCTCAATCTTCTAACCTCAGTCAACCAACCTCAATCTAACAACCTCAGTCTACCAACCTCAATCTGCCAATCTCAATCTACCAACCTCAGCCTACCAACCTCAATATACCAACCTCAGTCTACTGACCTCAATCTACCAAACTGAATCCACCAACCTCAATCTACCAACCTCAATCGACCAACCGCAATCTACCAACCTCAATCTACCAACCTCAATCTACCAACCTCTGTCTACCAACGTCAATCTCCCAAACTCAATCTACTGACCTCAATCTACCAACATCAATCTACCAACCTCAGTCTACCAACGTCAATCGACCAACCTCAATCTACCAACCTCAGTCTACCAACGTCAATCTACCAACCTCAATCTACCAACCTCAATCTACCAACCTCAATCTACCGACGTCAATCTACTAACCTCAATCTACTAACCTCAGTCTACCAATCTCAATCTACCAACATCAATCTACCAACCTCAATCTACCAACCTCAATCTAGCAACCTCAATCTACCAACCTCAGTCTACCAACCTCAATCTACATACCTCAGTCTACCAACCTCAATCTACCAACCTCAATCTACCAACCTCAATCCACAAACGTCAATCTACCAACCTCAATCTACATACCTCAGTCTACCAACCTCAATCTACCAACCTCAATCTACCAACCTCAATCCACAAACGTCAATCTACCAACCTCAGCCTACCAACCTCAATCTACCAACCACAATCTACCAACCTCAATCTACCAACCTCAATCTACCAACCTCAATCTACCAACCTCAGTCTACCAACGTCAATCTACCAACCTCATTCTACCAACCTCAATCTACTAACCTCAATCTACCAGCCTCAGTGTACCAACCTCAATCTCCCAACCTCAATCTGCCAACCTCAATCTACCAACCTCAATCTGCCAACCACAATTTACCAACCTCAGACTACCAACCTGAATCTACCAACGTCAGTCTACCAACCTCAATCTACCAACCTCAATCTGCCAACCTCAATTTACCAACCTCAGTCTACCAATCTCAATCTATCAACCTCAATCTACCAACCTCAATCTACCAGCCTCAATCTACCAACCTCAATCTGCCAACCTCAATCTACCAACCTCAGTCTACCAACGTCAATCTACCAACCTCAATCTACCAACCTGAATCTACCAGCCTCAATCTACCAATCTCAATCTACCAACCTCAATCAACCAACCTCAATCTACCAACCTCAATCCACCAACCTCAATCTACCAACCCCAGTCTAACAACCTCAATCTACCAACCTCAATCTACCAACCTCAGTCTACCAACGTCAATCTACCAACCACAATCTACCAACCTCAATCTACTAACCTCAATCTACCAGCCCCAGTCTACCAACCTCAATCTCCCAACCTCAATCTGCCAACCTCAGTCTACCAACCTCAATCTACCAACCTCAGTCTACCAACCTCAATCTACCAACCTCAATCTACCAACCTCAATCTACCAGCCTCAATCTACCAACCTCAATCTGCCAACCTCAATCTACCAACGTCAATCGACCAACCTCAATCCACCAACCTCAGACTACTGACCTCAATATACCAACCTCAATCGACCAACCTCAATCCATCAGCCTCAATCTACTAACCTCAATCAACTAACCTCAGTCTACCAACCTCAGTCTTCCAACCTCTATCTACCAACATCAATCCACCAACCTCAGTCTACCAACGTCAATCTACCAACGTCAATCTACCGACCTCAATCTACTAACCTCAATCTACCAACCTCAATCCATCAGCCTCAATCTACTAACCTCAATCTACCAACCTCAATCTACCAACCTCAATCTACCAACATCAATCCATCAGCCTCAATCTACTAACCTCAATCTTCTAACCTCAGTCTACCAACGTCAATCTACCAACCTCAATCTACCAACCTCAATCTACCAACCTCAATCTACCAGCCTCAATCTACCAACCTCAATCTACTAACATCAATCTACTAACCTCAGTCTACCAACGTCAATCTACCAACCTCAATCTACCAACCTCAATCTACTAACCTCAATCTACCAGCCCCAGTCTACCAACCTCAATCTCCCAACCTCAATCTGCCAACCTCAGTCTACCAATCTCAATCTACCAACCTCAGTCTACCAACCTCAATCTACCAACCTCAATCTACCAACGTCAATCTACCAGCCTCAATCTACCAACCTCAATATGCCAACCTCAATCTACCAACCTCAATCTACCAACCACAATCTACCAACCTCAGTCTACTGACCTCAATCTACCAACCTCAGTCTACCAACCTCAATCCACCAACCTCAATATACCAACCTCAGTCTACTGACCTCAATCTACCAACCTCAATCGACCAACCTCAATCCATCAGCCTCAATCTACTAACCTCAATCTACTAACCTCAGTCTACCAACCTCAATCTTCCAACCTCAATCTAACAACATCAATCCACCAACCTCAGTCTACCAGCGTCAATCTACCGACCTCAATCTACCAACCTCAATCTACCAACCTCAGTCTACCAACGTCAATCTACCAACGTCAATCTACCAACCTCAATCTACCAACTTCAATCTACCAGCCTCAATCTACCAACCTCAATCTACTAACATCAATCTACTAACCTCAGTCTACCAACGTCAATCTACCAACCTCAATCTACCAACCTCAATCTACTAACCTCAATCTACCAGCCCCAGCCTACCAACCTCAATCTCCCAACCTCAATCTGCCAACCTCAGTCTACCAATCTCAATCTACCAACCTCAGTCTACCAACCTCAATCTACCAGCCTCAATCTACCAACCTCAATATGCCAACCTCAATCTACCAACCTCAATCTACCAACCACAATCTACCAACCTCAGTCTACCAACCTCAATCCACCAAACTCAATCCATCAGCCTCAATCTACTAACCTCAATCTACAAACCACAGTCTACCAACCTCAATCTTCTAACCTCAATCTACCAACATCAATCCACCAACCTCAGTCTACCAACGTCAATCTACCAACCTCAATCTACCAACCTAAATCTACTAACCTCAATCTTCCAACCACAGTCTACCAACCTCAATCAACCAACCACAATCTACCAACCTCTATCCATCAGCCTCAATCTACTAACCTCAATCTACCAACCTCAATCTACCAACCTCAATCTACCAACCTCAATCTACCAACCTCAATCCATCAGCCTCAATCTACTAACCTCAATCTTCTAACCTCAGTCTACCAACCTCAATCTAACAACCTCAGTCTACCAACCTCAATCTGCCAATCTCAATATTGCAACCTCAGTCTACCAAGCTCAATCTACCAACCTCAGTCTACTGACCTCAATCTACCAAACTCAATCCACCAACCTCAATCTACCAACCTAAATCTACCAAACGCAATCTACCAACCTCAATCTACCAACCTCAATCTACCAACCTCAGTCTACCAATCTCAATCTACCAAACTCAATCTATCAACCTCAATCTACCAACCTCAGTCTACCAACGTCAATATACCAAACTCAATCTACTGACCTCAATCTACCAACATCAATCTACCAACCTCAGTCTACCAACGTCAATCTACCAACCTCAACCTGCCAACCTCAGTCTACCAACCTCAATCTACCAACCTCAATCTACCTACCTCAATCTACCGACCTCAATCTACTAACCTCAATCTACTAACCTCAGTCTACCAATCTCAATCTACCAACCTCAATCTACCAACCTCAATCTACCAACCTCAATCTACCAACCTCAATCTACCAACCTCAATCCACAAACCTCAATCTACCAACCTCAGTCTACCAACCTCAATCTACCAACCTCAATCTACCAACCTCAATCTACCAACCTCAATCTACCAACCTCAGTCTCCCAACGTCAATCTACCAACCTCAATCTACCAACCTCAATCTACTAACCGCAATCTACCAGCCTCAGTCTACCAACCTCAGTCTACCAACCTCAATCTACCAACCTCAATCTACCAACCTAAATCTACCAACCTCAGTCTGCCAACCTCAATCCACAAACGTCAATCTACCAACCTCAGTCTACCAACCTCAATCTACCAACCACAATCTACCAACCTCAATCTACCAACCTCAATCTACCAACCTCAATCTACCAACCTCATTCTACCAATGTCAATCTACCAACCTCAATCTACCAACCTCAATCTACTAACCTCAATCTACCAGCCTCAGTGTACCAACCTCAATCTCCCAACCTCAATCTGCCAACTTCAATCTACCAACCTCAATCTGCCAACCACAATTTACCAACCTCAGTCTACCAACCTGAATCTACCAACGCCAGTCTACCAACCTCAATCTGCCAACCTCAATCTACCAACCGCAATCTGCCAACCTCAATCTGCCAACCTCAATTTACCAACCTCAGTCTACCAACCTCAGTCTACCAACCTCAATCTACCAACCCCAGTCTACTGACCTCAATCTACCAACCTCAATCTACCAACCTCAACCCGTCAGCCTCAATCTACTAATCTCAATCTACTAACCTCAGTCTACCAACCACAAACTACCAACATCAATCCACCAACCTCAGTCTACCAACGTCAACTAACAACCTCAATCTACCAACCTAAATCTACTAACCTCAATCTACCAACCTCAGTCTACCAACCTCAATCTACCAACCTCAATCTACCAGCCTCAATCCATCAACCTCAATCTACTAACCTCAATCTACCAACCTCAATCTCCCAACCTCAATCTGCCAACTTCAATCTACCAACCTCAATCTGCCAACCACAATTTACCAACCTCAGTCTACCAACCTGAATCTACCAACGCCAGTCTACCAACCTCAATCTGCCAACCTCAATCTACCAACCGCAATCTGCCAACCTCAATCTGCCAACCTCAATTTACCAACCTCAGTCTACCAACCTCAGTCTACCAACCTCAATCTACCAACCCCAGTCTACTGACCTCAATCTACCAACCTCAATCTACCAACCTCAACCCGTCAGCCTCAATCTACTAATCTCAATCTACTAACCTCAGTCTACCAACCACAAACTACCAACATCAATCCACCAACCTCATTCTACCAACGTCAACTAACAACCTCAATCTACCAACCTAAATCTACTAACCTCAATCTACCAACCTCAGTCTACCAACCTCAATCTACCAACCTCAATCTACCAGCCTCAATCCATCAACCTCAATCTACTAACCTCAATCTACCAACCTCAATCTACCAACCTCAATCTACTAACCTCAATCTACTAACCTCAGTCTACCATCCTCAATCTACCAACCTCAGTCTACCAACCTCAATCTGCCAATCTCAATCTACCAACCACAATCTGCCAACCTCAATCTGCCAACCTCAATTTACCAACCTCAGTCTACCAACCTCAATCTACCAACCTCAATCTACCAACCTCAATCTACGAGCCTCAATCTACCAACCTCAATCTGTCAACCTCAATCTACCAACCTCAATCTACCAACCTCAGTCTACCAACCTTAATCTACCAACCTCAATATACCAACCCCAGTCTACTGACCTCAATCTACCAACCTCAATATACCAACCTCAATCCATCAGCCTCAATCTACTAATGTCAATCTACTAACCTCAGTCTACCAACCTCAAACTACCAACATCAATCCACCAACCTCAGTCTACCAACGTCAACTAACAACCTCAATCTACCAACCTCAATCTACCAACCTCAATCTACCAGCCTCAATCCATCAACCTCAATCTACTAACCTCAATCTACCAACCTCAATCTACCAACCTCAATCTACCAACCTCAATCTACCAACATCAATCCATCAGCCTCAATCTACTAACCTCAATCTACTAACCTCAGTCTACCAACCTCAATCTACCAACCTCAGTCTACCAACCTCAATCTGCCAATCTCAATCTACCAACCTCAGTCTACCAACCTCAATCTACCAACCTCAGTCTACTGACCTCAATCTACCAACTTCAATCTACCAACCTCAATCTACCAACCTTAATCTACTAACCTCAATCTACCAATCTCCATCTACCAACCTCAATCTATCAACCTCAATCTACCAAACTCAGTCTACCAATGTCAATCTACCAAACTCAATCTACTGACCTCAATCTACCAACATCAATCTACCATCCTCAGTCTACCAACATCAATATACCAACCTCAATCTACCACCCTCAATCTACCAACCTCAATCGACCAACCTCAATCCATCAGCCTCAATCTACTAACCTGAATCTACTAACCTCAATCTTCCAACCTCAGTCTACCAACCTCAATCTACTAACCTCAATCTACCAACCTCAATCCATCAGCCTCAATCTACTAACCTCAATCTACCAATCTCAATCTACCAATCTCAATCTACCAACCTCAATCTACCAACCTCAATCTACCAACCTCAATCTACTAACCTCAATCTACCAATCTCCATCTACCAACCTCAATCTATCAACCTCAATCTACCAACCTCAATCTACCAACCTCAATCTACCAACCTCAGTCTACCAACCTCAATCTAACAACCTCAGTCTACCAACCTTAATCTGCCAATCTCAATCTACCAAACTCAATCCACCAACCTCAATCTACCAACCTCAATCTACCAACCGCAATCTACCAACCTCAATCTACCAACCTCAGTCTACCAATCTCAATCTACCAAACTCAATCTATCAACCTCAATCTACCAACCTCAGTCTACCAACGTCAATCTACCAAACTCAATCTACTGAACTCAATCTACCAACATCAATCTCCCAACCTCAATCTGCCAACCACAATTTACAAACCTCAGTCTACCAACCTCAATCTACCAACCTCAATCTACCAACCTCAATCTACCAGCCTCAATCTACCAACCTCAATCTGCCAACCTCAATCTACCAACCTCAATCTACCAACCTCAGTCTACCAACCTCAATCTACCAACCTCAGTCTACTGACCTCAATCTACCAACCTCAATCTACCAACCTCAATCCATCAGCCTCAATCTACTAATCTCAATCTACTAACCTCAGTCTACCAACCTCAAACTACCAACATCAATCCACCAACCTCAGTCTACCAACGTCAACTAACAACCTCAATCTACCAACCTAAATCTACTAACCTCAATCTTCCAACCTCAGTCTACCAACCTCAATCTACCAGCCTCAATCCATCAGCCTCAATCTACTAACCTCAATCTACCAACCTCAATCTACCAACCTCAATCTACCAACATCAATCCATCAGCCTCAATCTACTAACCTCAATCTACTAACCTCAGTCTACCAACCTCAATCTACCAACCTCAGTCTTCCAACCTCAATCTGCCAATCTCAATCTACCAACCTCAGTCTACCTACCTCAATCTACCAACCTCAGTCTACTGACCTCAATCTACCAACCTCAATCTACCAACCTCAATCTATCAACCTCAATCTACTAACCTCAATCTACCAACCTCAATCTACCAACCTCAGTCTACCAATGTCAATCTACCAAACTCAATCTACTGACCTCAATCTACCAACATCAATCTACCATCCTCAGTCTACCAACACCAATCTACCAACCTCAATCTACCACCCTCAATCTACCAACCTCAATCTACCAACCTCAATCCATCAGCCTCAATCTACTAACCTCAATCTACTAACCTCAGTCTACCAACGTCAGTCTGCCAACCTCAATCTACCAACCTCCAACTACCAACCTCAATCTCCCATCCTCAATCCATCAGCCTCAATCTACTAACCTCAATCTACTAACCTCAGTCTACCAACCTCAATCTACCAACCTCAGTCTACCATCCTCAATCCATCAGCCTCAATCTACTAACCTCAATCTACCAACCTCAATCTACCAGCCTCAATCTACCAACCTCAATCTGCCAATCTCAATCTACCAACCTCAGTCTACCAACCTCAATCTACCAACCTCAATCTACCAACCTCAATCTACCAGCCTCAATCTACCAACCTCAATCTGCCAACCTCAATCTACCAACCTCAATCTACCAACCTCAATCTACCAACCTCAATCTACCAACCTCAGTCTACTGACCTCAATCTACCAACCTCAGTCTACCAACCTCAATCGACCAACCTCAATCCATCAGCCTCAATCTACTAACCTAAATCTACTAACCTCAATCTTCCAACCTCAGTCTACCAACCTCAATCTACCTACCTCAATCTACCAACCTCAATCCATCAGCCTCAATCTACTAACCTCAATCTACCAACCTCAATCTACCAACCTCAATCTACCAACCTCAATCTACCAACCTCAATCCATCAGCCTCAATCTTCTAACCTCAATCTTCTAACCTCAATCTTCTAACCTCAGTCTACCAACCTCAATCTAACAACCTCAGTCTACCAACCTTAATCTGCCAATCTCAATCTTCCAACCTCAGTCTACCAACCTCAATCCACCAACCTCAGTCTACTGACCTCAATCTACCAAACTCAATCCACCAACCTCAATCTACCAACCTCAATCTACCAACCGCAATCTACCAACCTCAATCTACCAACCTCAGTCTACCAATCTCAATCCACCATCCTCAATCTACCAACCTCAGTCTACCAACGTCAATCTACCAAACTCAATCTACTGAACTCAATCTACCAACATCAATCTCCCAACCTCAGGCTACCAACGTCAATCTACCAATGTCAATCTACCAACCTCAATCTACCAACCTCAATCTACCGACCTCAATCTACCGACCTCAATCTACTAACCTCATTCTACTAACCTCAGTCTACCAATCTCAATCTACCAACCTCAATCTACCAACCTCAATCTACCAACCTCAATCTACCAACCTCAATCTACCAACCTCAATCCACAAACCTCAATCTACCAACCTCAGTCTACCAACCTCAATCTACCAACCTCAATCTACCAACCTCAATCTACTAACCTCAATCTACCAACCTCAATCTACCAACCTCAGTCTACTGACCTCAATCTACCAAAGTCAATCTACCAACCTCAATCTACCAACCTCAATCTACCAACCTCAATCTACTAACCTCAATCTACCAATCTCCATCTACCAACCTCAATCTATCAACCTCAATCTACCAACCTCAATCTACCAACCTCAATCTACCAACCTCAATCTACTAACCTCAATCTACCAATCTCCATCTACCAACCTCAATCTATCAACCTCAATCTACCAAACTCAGTCTACCAATGTCAATCTACCAAACTCAATCTACTGACCTCAATCTACCAACATCAATCTACCATCCTCAGTCTACCAACATCAATCTACCAACCTCAGTCTACCAACGTCAGTCTGCCAACCTCAATCTACCAACCTCAATCTACCATCCTCAATCCATCAGCCTCAATCTACTAACCTCAATCTACTAACCTCAGGCTACCAACCTCAATCTACCAACCTCAGTCTACCATCCTCAATCCATCAGCCTCAATCTACTAACCTCAATCTACTAACCTCAATGTACTAACCTCAATCTACCGACCTCAATCTACCAACCTCAATCTACCAACCTCAATCTGCCAATCTCAATCTACCAACCTCAATCTACCAACCTCAATCTACCAACCTCAGTCTACCAACTTCAATCAACCAACCTCAATCTACCAACCTCAATCTACCAACCTCAATCTACCAACCTCAATCTACCGACCTCAATCTACCAACCTCAATCTACCAACCTCAGTCTACCAACCTCAATCTACCAACCTCAATCTTCCTACCTCAGTCTACCAACCTCAATCTCCCAACCTCAATATGCCATCCTCAGTCTACCAACCTCATTCTCCCAACCTCAATCTACCAACCTCAGTCTGCCAACCTCAATCTGCCATCCTCAATCTACCAATCTCAATCTACCAACCTCAGTCTACTAACCTCAATCTACCAACCTCAGTCAACCAACCTCAATCTACCAACCTCAGTCTACTGACCTCATTCTACCAACCTCAATCTACCAGCCTCAATCCATCAGCCTCAATCTACTAACCTCAATGTACTAACCTCAATCTACCAACCTCAATCTACCAACCTCAGTCTACCAACCTCAATCTACCAACCTCAATCTACCAACCTCAGTCTACCAACCTCAATCTACCAACCTCAATCCATCAGCCTCAATCTACTAACCTCAATCTACCAACCTCAGTCTACCAACCTCAATCTATCAATCTCAATCTACTAACCTCAGTCTACCAACCTCAATCTACCAACCGCACTCTGCCAACCGCAATCTACTAACCTCAGTCTACCAACCTCAATCTACCAACTTCAATCTACTAACCTCAGTCTACCAACTTCAATCTACTAACCTCAGTCTACTAACCTCAGTCTACTAACCTCAATCTATCAACGTTAGTCTACCAACATCAATCCACCAACCTTAATCTACTAACCTCAATTTACCAACCTCAATCTACCAACCTCAATCTGCCAACCTCAATCCACCAACCTCAGTCTACTAACCTCAATCTATCAACGTTAGTCTACCAACCTCAATCCACCAACCTTAATCTACTAACCTCAATTTACCAACCTCAATCTACCAACCTCAATCTGCCAACCTCAATCCACCAACCTCAGTCTACTAACCTCAATCTACCAACCTCAGTCTACCAACCTTAGTCTACCAACATCAATCTGCCAACCTCAATCTACTAACCTCAATCTACCATCCTCAATCCACCATGCTCAGACTTCTAATTTCAGTCTATCATCACCATTGGGCAATCCCTGCCCATCTCAGTTTGCCAATCTCAATTGATAAATCACAGTGTATCAATCTCATTTGATCAATGTCTATGAGCTGAACGCAAAGGACCTTTCCTGTGCTGGAACAGATTGGCCCAAGGCAGGTCCTATAACACTTACAGCAGTTTCCCATCCATTTCTGTTAAGTACTTTTGTACGTGGGCACAAGTCAGGGAGGAATAGAAGCAATTGATATTGCCTTGCAATGTTTTCAGCATAACTCTGAGATCATTTGGGTGCTGTTCTGACACATTCTCAACACGACAGTTTGATTTTTCCTCTGGCAGCTCTGTTGTTCGTCAAAGAAACTAAAAATTAATTATATTTCTGAGCAGCATTAGCATATCCTAAACCACAAATTCCAATCGTAGTATTACAAAAAGAGCATGTGGAGTTATGAGCAACTTCGTCCTTTGCAGCATGCATTACTAACCACACCAGGGATTCTATATTGGAAAGAAAACACAGCTGATTGATTATCTGCAAGACATTGACCATTCAATAATGGCTTTAATATTCCTATAATAGTCCTCAGGTGTTCTGAACAATGTATAATTAAACTTAACTGGGATAAAAACCAGAAGCAAAGGCAAACCTTTTGTATGCACTGTGAAGTGAGGACTTAAATGTTGCCAATTTTGAGTTTTTAATTCAAGGTTCTTGCCTCAGACTTCATCTTGGCAGAAACTGGTCAATTCGGCTTTCCTCACCCTACATCTGACTGACTGTTTGCATTTCCTCTCCACCAAAGAGAAACTACAAAATCATCTCGTCCTCTGAGATCCCCTCTGTGCACCACTTGAGAGATCAGGATAGGTAGGACTGAAAATATGCTGAGTGTAAAAGTAAAATACTGCAAAGGCTGGAAAAACCCAATAATAAAAACTCAAAGTGCTGGAAAAACCCAAGTCTGGTAAGCATCTGTGAACAGAGCAACAGAGTTCACGGCCGGGATTCCCCCCTACCCGGCGGAGCGGGTGGTACCGGCATGTCGGAGTGCCGTGAAACACTCCGGCGTCAGGCCGTCCCAAAGGTGCGGATTCTCCGGGGCCGAAAAGACTTCTCTGGCCGGCGTAAGTCCGCGCATGCACTGGAACGTCAGCGGCTGCTGACATCATACCGGCGCATGTGCAGGGGAGGGGGTCTCTCCCGCCTCCGCCATAGTGAAGGCGGAAGAAAAAGAGTGCCCCCACAGCACAGGCCCGCCCGCCAATTGGTGGGCCCCGATCGCGGGCCAGGCCACCGTGGGGGCACCCCCCGGGGGCCAGATCACTCGGCGCCCCCCCCCCCCCTCCCCAGGACCCTGGAGCCTGCCCGTGCCGCCAATCCCGCCGGTCAGGTAGGTGGTTTAATCCACGCTGGCGGGAGAGACCTGTCAGCGGCGGGACGTCGGCCCATTACGGGCCAGAGAATCACCACGGGGGGCCCGCCGACCGGCACGGGGCCCGCCGACCAGCACGGCGCGATTCCCGCCCCCACCGAATCTCGGGGGATGGAGAATTCGGGGGATGGCGGGGGTGGGATTGACGCTGGCCCCGGACGATTCTCCGACCCCGATTCTCCAACCCCCGGGGGGGTCGAAGAATCCCGTCCCACATTTCACCTCCAAAATATTCCGAGGTATTACTCACTGATAATTACTTAAAATTTGCCGACACTCTAATGCACAATTTTCTGTCTGTCAGGTCATTATTGTTATAATATGCATATTTTCTCCAAATTGTGCAAGATCAGAAACTAGCACAAATCAACTGGCAGATGAAATGGAATGCATTTCTCTCCTCCGCCTATCTTCTCCATTGAGCCACCATTAAGAAATGGTGAACCTCACACAATCAGGGTTGACAGGCAGCCAACCCAGGGACTGATACCCAGCTGATAGAGGCAGTGTCAACTGATCGGTTATCCTATGATTTGATTCTTACTGAGAGAAGCAGAGTACAACAAATTATCTAAGAAATCAATGTCAGTTGAAGTAACGATATAGCATATGATTGCACCAGAAAGGGTGCAGAGGAGCTTCACCAGGATGTTGCCTGGTTTGGAATGTTTCAGCTATGAAGAGAGGTTGGTGGGCAGCACGGTGGCACAGTGGTTAGCATTTCTGCCTACGGCGCTGAGGACCTGGGTTCGAATCCCGACCCTGGGTCACTGTCCATGAGGAGTTTGCACATTCTCCCCATGTCTGTGTGGGTTTCACCCCCACAACCCAAAGATGTGCAGGCTAGGTGGATTGGCTATGCTAAATTGCCCCTTAATTGGAAAAAATAATTGGGTACTCTAAATTTATTTTTTTTAAATGAAGAGAGGTTGGTTAGGCTGCGTTGATGTCCTTTTAGCAGAGAAGGCTGATGTGGGGTGGGGGGGGGGGGGGGCTGATTATGGTGAAGGACATTATGAAGGACATAGATAGGATGGATAGGAAGAAACTTTTCCCCTTAGTTGACGGGTCAATCAGGGGCCATAGATTTGAGGTAAGGGGTAGGAGATTTATGGCAGGAGATCTATCCTCAGATAATGAAGCAGTCCATGTCCAAATGCAGCATGACCTGGGCAATATCCAGGCTTGGGCTGACAAATAGCAAGTTACATTTGTGCCACACAAGTGCCAGGCAATTAACATTTCCTACAAGAGAGAGACCATCGCTCCTTAACATCGTTGAATCCCCCACAATCAACATCCTGGGGATTACCATTGATCAGAAACTGAACTGGACTAGCCATATAAATACTGTGGCTACCAGGGCAGACCAGGCGCTAGGAATACTACAGCAAATAACTCACTTCCTGACACCCCCCACCCCCCCAAAGCCTGTCCACCATCTACAAGACACAAGTCAGGAGTGTGACTTGCCTGGATGACTGCAGCTCCAACAACTCTCAAGAAGCTTGACACCATCCAGGACAAAGCAGCCTGCTTGATTGCTCCCCCTTCCACAAACATTCAATCCCTCCACCACCGGCAACCAGCGGCAGCCATGTGTACCATCTCCAAGGTGCACTGCAGTAACTCATCAAGGTTCTTAAGACAACACCTTCCAAACCCACGGCCACTACCATCTAGAAGGACAAGAGCAGCAGATACCTGGGGATCCAAACACCTGAATGTTCCCCTCCAATCACTCACCACCCTGACTTTGAAATATAACACCGTTCCTTCACTGTCGCTGGGGAAAAATTTTGGAACTCACTAACAGCACAGTGGGTGTACCTGCACCTCAAGGACTGCAGCGATTCAAGATGGCACCTCACCACCACCTTCTGATGGCCAACTAGGGATGGGCTGATCTCACCAGTGATGCCCACATTCCGTAAAATGAATTCGAGAAAAATATTTGAGGAAATCTTTTTTACTCAGAGGGTGATGGGAATCTGGAACTCACTGCATGAAAGGGTGGTAAAGGTAGGAACCCTCACAACATTTAAGAAGCATTTTTATGAACACTTGAAACACCATAGTATACAAAGCTATGTACCAAGTGCTGGAAAATGGGAGTAGAATAGACAGGGACTTGATGGCCAGCATAGACGCGATGGGCCGAAGGGCCTCTTTCTGTAAAACTCCATGACTCGATAGCATAAAGTAAGAAAATTTATAACTAATGTTTAGTGCCGAATCTATAACAAAAAACGTTCTTTTTTGTAAGTCCGGAGGGTTTTGATTGATCAGTTTTAAACCCACCCTGTTGGTGGGTTTATTTAGTGGAAGGTGCCTGGCACCTGTGGAGGCACATGGGGCATGTGGAGGGCTGGAGCACACGACATGTGGGCAGTTGCTAAAGCTTGGCAGTGGCAGCTGAGGCAGGGTGGGGATGCGCGGAGGGGTGGGGGTTGGTGGAGGGATGAGAGAGATAGCATGGGAGGGATGGAATGCAGACTCAGGAAGGAACTCTCAAGGAAGGAACAGTTCTAATATTGCTACAAAGACTGAATCTGAAACAAACTCTTTATCGTGGAATAAGGCTAGTTGTTCAGAAACTGCTTTTCTTTAGTGGCAGATGCTGAAATTATAACAGACAGATTTCAAAGAAATAGAGTGTTTATTCCTCAGGTAATATTGAGCCCATTAGATGTAAACCTACCTTTTCAACTCAGGAAAAAACAGTCGCTAATTAGACTTTCATACTTTATGAGTATAAACAAGTGGCAAGGCCAGACCCTTGACAAAATTCGTATTTACATTCCTCAGCCTGTATTTACACATGGACAGTTTTATGGGGCTTATTTCAGAGTGGGAAACTTTAATTCTGTTAAAGTGTAGCGGGAAATCCTGGGCGGGATTCTACGTTTCACATACGATGGGCACAATCCAATGGCCACACTGTGGCTAAAAAGCAGCTCGCCAAGGTGCAGCGTGGCCGATAAAAGCCGGGAGATCCCGCTCCTGGAATCTACCTGGCTCACAACACCTCGCGAGATCTAACCTGATCTAGGACCGGCACCACGTTAAACAAGAGCAATTTCAATGAGAATAGGTGTCAGGTATGCCAGAGTCAGGATTGACACTCGGGAGGCCGATACGCTGCAGCCGCATATTAGCACACCACTCCCCACACACACACTCATCCCAGTCAAGAAGATGGCACTGGTTGTGCTGGAGCAGGCCCATCCCACTGATGGGCCAGCTGGGGCCAGAGGATACTTAGGGGGGGGTGACCTGGGGAGACACCCATACAATCCATGGCACTAAGTTCATAGTGGGCAGTCAGCGATGTGTGCAGCTGCATGGCTGCCTTGCAGGCTGCGGCAAAGGTGTTCTGTGCCTGTCCACCCCGACTCCACCGGCCACCTCCTGATCATCCTCTGCTTCTTGTCCCGGCTCTGGCAGAACCCCCCGGCCAGCGACTCATCTGTCAGCACACTATAGCGATGTTGGACAGTTTTGTACCCCCCTCTCTCCCCATCAGCAGCTACGGTGACTGTTTCCCAATTTTTTAAACCACAAGTGAAACTCACTGTCAGTAATTCCTCCCGGCAGAAGCCCCGGAGAATACCGGGTCAGGTCTGCTAATGATATGTGTTTACTGTATGATGGAACCATCAATTCACCAGACACGTGTTTCCAATATGAATCTAGGCTTTAATCGACTTACTACAGAGCCAGCCTGTTACCCGTTGATGAACTCTCAGTGAACTGCAGGCTGACTCTGGACAAGGGTATTTATACAGCAGCACTAGGGGGAGGAGTCGTGGGCGGAGCCAAGAGTGGAGCCCTGTACAAGCTCCTGAGCATTCCCAGAGCTACTCCCCCTCGTGGTCGGATAACGCTACTGCGCTTACAAAGACATAGTGTGAATTATATTACATTCACCACACTGTACGTGTGAAGTAGAACACATTGATACCGCTGTCAAAGCACCGGAGCATGGCATTCGGTGCCGGCCACGATTTTGGTCTCACAACCAATTCTCCGCCAATCGCCTTTCCTGCTTTCGCCGTTGGCCGACGGAGAATCCCGCCTCCTGTATTTCAAGAAATACTATTGTAAAAATAAAGATGTCAATTTGATTACAAATGCTTTGTGGGTTTCTGGCAATACTGTGACGATTGTGAGATAGGTTTGAATGAGATCCATTTAATTTCATCCAGAATCCAAATCCGACTATCTTCCCATTACAGCATCCAACTGTGTCCTAACTGAAATATGCGGAATACTGTAGATGCTGGAATCTTATACGAGGACAGAGGATGCTGCAAAAGTTCAGCAGGTCTGACAGTGTCTATCAGGAGAGAGAGAGAGTTAATGCATCACTTCCAGAACTGGGCTTCCTAACCCAATTCTGTGTCCTGCCCTCAACTATACTTCCTGGTAACCCAAGATTGAGGGAATGAATGAGAACAACAGTAAAAGGACTGCTTGTCCCATTGTGTTAATAACGTGTTCCGTGGAGAACAGCCTCAGAATGAAGCGATGTCTCTACTTACTAATGGTTCTCAGGCAGGGTCTTGTTCCTTTGCTGGTCTGGATGTTTCATCCCCATTTCCTGCTCCAAACATGTGCCTGATTTAATCTCCTTTTCAGAAACCTGGTTTCTATCATGTGACCAAAGCTAGTCTGAGTGATGGTGAGCATGAAACTATCATTGATTGTTGTAAAAACCCATCAGGTTCACTATTGTCCTTTTGGGAAGGAAATCTGCCATCCTTACCTGGTCTGGCCTCCATGTGACTCCAGACCCAAAGCAATATGGTTGACTCTTAATTGCCCTGTGAAATGGTCTGGCAAACAATTCAATGCATGGGCAATTAGAGATGGCAACAAATGGTGGCCTTGTCAGCAATTCCCATACCTCATGAAAGAATAGAAATACTTCTGTCCATTATCCTCCAAAGTAGTTTCTAATGGCTGGACCATTGTCAAACAATGGGGTCCATGTTTTGCTCATTCACATACCATTGTGATACAATAGAATTCTATTTTACATCCATTCTCTGGACTTCAACTCTGAAGTTCAAAATTCAGCAAGCGATATTGTGAAAACGGCCTCTAATTATTTAGAGAAATATAGCTATTAATCACGTGAAGGGTATTTTGCATTTTAATAACTTCTCAAAGTAATGCCTGGAGTGGTCATTTGCATTTACATAAGAACATAACATAAGAACAGAAGAACTAGGAGCAGGAGTAGGCCATCTGGCCCCTCGAGCCTGCTCTGCCATTCAATGATCATGGCTGATCTTTTGTGGACCCAGCTCCACTTTCTGGCCCGAACACCATAACCCTTAATTTTAATGACTTGTTCAGACATGAAGATTATCTCGGGGGCCTTGTAGATCCATGTGTATGGGGAGAAAAAGGAAAGGTCACCTGAACTCGGAACTCTATATTGTTTGAAAGGAAAATGTACATTTTTAATTTATTCTTCGTCCATAGTGTGTGAGCCTGACCAGGAGCAGAGAAGCATGCAGTTCAATGCCAGCTATCCTGGCAACAGCCTTTATTCTGTGGCATTCCGCATTTCCATCTCTATCGGAAGCACTATGACAGATCAGAGGGTAGTTCTGGGACGACAAGGTTAATGAACAATAACATTGTCAATCAATTCAATGCGCTACCCGCATATACCTGCCTGTGCTGAAAGCCATGCTGCCACAAGATATGTGACAGCGCAGAGACCACTGGGCATGCTGAAACACGACTTTTTACACAGATTGCTCTCGAGGAGCCCTGCGGTACGAGACAGAGCAGACGTCAAGATTCATAGCTGGCATGCTGCCCGGCCGTGCCAACATCACCGCCAGCTCTATGACAATCAGCTGAGGAGCAGGAGGATAAGAAGGAGAAGAAAGAGGGAGAGGGAGAGGGAGAGAAAGAGGCAGGGAGGAGGAAATCAACACAGTCACTTTCCGGCTGGGGTGTCCATTAATAATTTATCCCACTGCGTTACCAGTAAATGTTACCCCAATTCCCCAACAATCCGACACCTTGGCCGGAATTCTCCAGCCATTGGAATTCTCTTTTCTCACTGACAGCACTCCCCACCCCCCTCACCTCCTCGCACGGTTTCCTGGCGGTGTAGGGGGGCTTCAATGGGAACTCCCATTAACAAGCGGCGGAAAGGGAGAATCTCGCCGCCAGCGAACCCCACGGCGCTGAGAAAGAAGCAGCTGGGAGACTGGAGAATCCCGCCCCTTATCTTCCTGTCACTGACCATCGCAGTATCCACTTGGCCACAATGCAAAACCCAATATAAACATCAATGGATCACCTTTGGACATTCACTTAGTGCCTGTCTTCTGTGTGTCTTGGCTTGTCGTAGGACTTCCACATAGTGCTATCCAGGTGACTGCAACATGACTGCTGGAAGGCTGTTGACATTTAGTGGAGGAGACTGCAGGTGGCCCTGCAGGGTCACCTTAGAGGTCCCGGCCGCCATCTACGCCAACTGGGCACGGGCGGTAACAGTCTGGGCTGGCTGCCTGACAGGCAAACAGCAAGGAACTGCTGGAATGGAATGGCGGGAGAACAAATGCTATCAGACTGAGAGAAGCCAGCAGACTTGTGTTCCACAAAAATCACTAATACCAAGAGGAAAAGGCCTCAATAATCTGTTGGAGTGCAGCTTGCTGGACTGTTGTTGTACCCTACAAGCCCCTTTGAGCACTGCTGGCTGTAGCTATGATAGAAGCAGTCTGAATCTGCGAGCTGTGATCAGGTGCAAGTATGTTCATGGGTGTATATCTTAAATCCCTGTCAATCACTATCATCGTGACATTAGTCCCATGACTCATATTCAGTCAACAAGCAGCATGAGTAGGGGGTCGGTTGTACTATACTTAGTCTCCTTGTTAACATTGTTTGTATATCGTTCTAGCTTTAAATAAAGAACCAACCTTATTGTTTTACTAACCTTTGCCATATGATTGGTGTGTTTACATTGAATGGAAGAATGTAGCACAAGCTGAATTTGCACGCTTCAGTCTGAGCTTCCACTGCAGCATCTGCTTGTGCTAAATGCTGGCATGGAAGGTGAAACATTGATTACCAGCCACCACATTGTGCTTTGGTGTTCACATGGAATTGGCCTACCCTTCCGTACTGAGTCCAAGCACTGCACAAGGTCATGAGTAGGCTTCAATGAAGTTACTGTGAAAAGCCCCTAGTCGCCACATTCCGGCGCCTGTCCGGGGAGGCTGGTACGGGAATCGAACCGTGCTGCTGGCCTGCTTGGTCTACTTTAAAAGCCAGCGATTTAGCCTGGTGAGCTAAACCAGCCCCTAACCGTGCTCTTTGCCATTGAATGCAAGTTGCCTGGCAGCCCTGCCAATGCACCAAGCAGTCGAGTGTGCGGCACCCATCAACCCTCCTCTGCAGTCCACCCCATCAAACTATTGATCTGAGCAGAGCCGGTGTGTGACTTCACCCTCTAGCGGGTTGCACCTACCCTGCCTGAAGATCACTCATAGCCCATGTCTCGCCACATGCAAACCTCACCTCACCTCACCCTTTAAATTATGGGCAGTGTCAATATCTGAGCTGATGGCTGTGAGGATGAGATTGAGTGACAGTGTCTCTTCATCATCGCTGCCTCCCTTCACCCCTAGCTCCTCTCCACTGCCTGGTCATGTTACAGTTCTTGGGTACCTGGAAGGAGGAAGGTACAAGGGAATGGTTCTGGCGCGGGGAGGGGGAGAAAGTAAAAAAAAACACTGCAGTTTATAATGAAGAGAGGTGGTGAGATGAGGGTTAGGTGAGATGTGAGCGGAGGGTTAATTGTGAGAATATATCATAGAGCCATAACGGCCATTCAACCCATTGAGTCGATACTCGCTCTCTGTAAAGCAATCCAATCAGTTTCATTCCCCCTTCTCTCCCCAAAGCCCTGCTCGTTTATTTTCCTCATGGGTCCATCCAACATCCTTTTGAGATCATTCATCGGCCCTGCTTCCACCATCCTCATTGGTCCGTCATTATCAAATGTTTATGGCTTGCCACTGACATCGCCGTCAGCAATGGCCAATCAAATGATGGTGAGCACCATCTCCTCCATCAGGGCGGGGACATCCAGCCAGGTCTGCTCTCTCCAATTACCTCCTGCTTTGCTAAGCTGCTCTGCAGGGAATATTTCAGCGAGCCTTATAGAATCTGGGTGGTGTGGCTGGCATAGTTAGCATGTGCAAGAGGGTGAGGTGAAACAATGAGTGCCTGTTTTGAGTTGGGATTAATAGAGATTGTTGGTATATGGGTGAAGTCGTTGCGGTGCATTAGGCAGAGTGTGAGGCTAATGGTGTAGCTGGTGGGATATGGCGTTTAGTGACCTTTATCTCTCAGATAAGATCATTGAGATTTTTGCACCATCAGGTCCTCGGAGCTAAGATGCCTGGCATTGACCAACATGGCAATCTGATCTTGCCTACGCATGCAGGCCTCCTGCTGGGGGAGTTTGACCCCTGGGCCCATTCCATACTCCAAATTAATCGTGGCATGTTTTCCCGCTGAGGGGAGACAAATCTGACATCCACGTGGGCCCTGCAGTCATGTTTTCCGTCACGACGAACAGTATTAAATCCACACCATGGCCTTAGTTGAGCACCTCCTCAAAAAGATGTTTCACCGCTGACAATGCTGCATTTTCTCATCACCGGATTGGTGGGTCAGCCGAGATTTTATTCTCAAGGTTCTTGATTCAAAGGCAAGACTTCTACCAATTGAGCCAGGGGCTGACATAAGAAAGAGAACAAATGGAAAATGAGGGAAGAGTTTAAACACACAGCCTGGAGAAAGCAGACAGTAGGGCTGTTGTTGGGATGGAGTGAGGTGGAGAGCCTCTATTGCTTCATCAGGTGAATGGTAACAGTGGTCTCTGAACTCTTTCCTCCTTTCACTCCTTGGAGAACTTGGGCAGAATTGAATGCCTTCCCCCATGGTAAGTTTGGTGACGAGGGCCATTCAATCGTGCAGGACGGTGGTGGGTGAGGACCCCGCAACATTCTCACCTCTGTTCCAATTAGGCCCATGGCACAAAGGCCTGTGGATGCCCTGCCATCAATTGAGGCCCTCAAGTGGGCCTATCAAAGGGCCTCATCCTGCCACTGCTGGCGACCCAACTGCGGGCAGGGAGCCCATCAGCTGGGAAGCCAGAAATGCAAAGCCTGCCGGCGTTACTTGCAGGCATTTGAGGTGAGGTGGGTGGGTGGCCTCTTGTTCAAAGTCTCTCTGAATAGGGGGGCTGGTCCCACTGAGAGACAGATTCCTGCCCATGTTGCCGATCCCAGATCTCAGTCGGTGCACCCCCAGCTGCAGCCACCACCTTCCCAGTGGCACTGCTGAGCAATGAAGAGGTGCCGGCTTCAGACTGGCTGGCAGCTCTCAGCGGGTGGAACTTCTGGCCCCAGTGTCCTTGAACCTGGGGAACGTCTGCTGCTTTCCAGTTACATGGCGGGCCCTGCCCAAAAGAGACGACGTGATGCCCTCACTGGCTCTCCGGCCAGTGGGTGAGAATCTCATTGCCTAAATTGAATTCCGGCTGTTGTGAGAGTTGAGACAACCCAACAAACAGAGAAGTCAGGGCGAAAGGAATAGGATAATTACACAGGGAAAGAAAAATAAGAAAGGAGAGAGCAAAAACATATCAATGGCTGAAGGCGAGTCAAATAGACTCTAAACGTGGGCATGGTAGCACAGTAGTTAACACAGTTGCTTCACTGCGCCACAGTCCCAGGTTCTATTCCCGGCTTAGGTCACTGTCTGTGCGGAGTCTGCATGGTCTTTTCGTGTCTTCATGGGTTTCCTCCGGGTGCTCCGGTTTCCTCTCAGAAGTCCCAAAAGACGTGCTGTTAGGTGATTTGGACATTTTGAATTCTCCCTCTGTGTACCCGAATGTAGCGACTGTGCGCATTCAGGACCCGGACCTTCCCGTTGCTTGCCATTTTAACACAAGACCCTGTTCCCATGCCCATATGTCTGTCCTTGGCCTGCTGCAATGTTCCAGTGAAGCTCAACGCAAACTGGAGGAACAACATCTCATCTTCCGGCCAGGCACGCTACAGCCTTCCGGTTTCAACATCGAATCAACAACTTCAGATGATTAGCTTTACCCCAACCTAGACCCATTTGTTTTCATTCCATTTCATTTCAACTGTCTCTTACCATTTCTTTCTTCCTTGTCTTTCTTAATATATATTTAAACCCACCCCAATCTTATCCACCTTTCCTTGCCCCTTCCCCTCCCCCCACATCTCCATCTGTCACAGTTTAGCCTGCGATGTTAATTTCTCTACTGTTTGGCCTCTCACATCTTTTGTCCTCTCTGGGGACTGCCATTAGAACTCTTTCCCCTTGGTTTCGGTGGCTATTAGCACCCGGTTTCCCTGGGTTTCTGTGGCTATGACTCATCTTTCGTTCTCACTCCACAGTATAAATATTCCCCACATTCTCTGATTGTTAGCTTTGACAAGGAGTCATCGGACTCGAAACGTTAGCTCTTTTCTCTCCCTATAGATGCTGCCAGACCTGCTGAGATTTTCCAGCATTTTCTCTTTCGTTTCAGATTCCAGCATCCGCAGTAATTTGCTTTTATCCAGTGGCGACTAGGGGCTTTTCACAGTAACTTCATGGCAGTGTTAATGTAAACCTACGTGTGACAATAAAGATTATTTTAAAAAATTCTCTATCCACAGATGTGACCAGACTTGCTCAGTTTTCCAGCATTTTCTATTTTTATTTTCGATCTCCAGCACTCACAATATTTGGCTTTTATTGCATATCGAAGCCACATGGCTGTGAGCTGTGGCCGCCCCACAGAGCAAAAGACCCCATACCTCAAGGAAAAAACTTGCTACTAAATGACTTGCTGATATTTTCCCTATGCTGACAGGCCTGCATTCTCAAAACATGCCTGGCAGACTAATGACGAAACATTTCTATTACAGAGAGAAGGAATGGAACCCCACTGAAAATCTGTCTAAACTACGCACATGTCCAATGTCCTGAGCTGTCATTACTGGGCCTAATTGTTAGTTTAGTTGGTGGTTTTTCTCCTTGGCTGCTAACCCTCAATGCCTGAGATTAACTTACAGTGGGAAAATTGACTCCAGTAACTTCAGCTCAACATCTTAATAATACCTCAAACTGTGACTTTGTGGTGCTGTTGGTGTCCACTCTATGGAAACACAAAAGATAAAAAATGGTGAGTGAACTGTTTCAGACCACTACTAACACCATCCAGAGTGCCATGATTGTAAGGCCGTGCCATGTCCAGGGGTAACCAGAGTTCGACCGAACGGAATGTCGAACAGCGTCTAATGATGATTTGGTACATATACGGCCATTTTGAGCTGACAGATCCGGTAAAGACTCTCCCTTAAACACTTGAGGTTGAACGTGTATTCAGCTGCTTGAGGGACCCCCATCCCATTCCCCCCCCCCCCCCCCACACACACACACACACACACACCATCCCTGCCCCCCTCCCCACCCCCAGCGCTTTTTAAAGAGATCACTATGGGACCACAAGTGAGGTGCTTTTGGCTTTCATCTGCTACTGCAGTGTTAGTGGAAGTACCATCGTGTTATTGGAGGAGGAAATTCCTATGATTTACTGGAGAGTAGTGCTGGACACTGTGAAGGAAGGTGGAGGAGTTGAAAAAACTGTCAGGAGAATGGTGACCCCCCGAGAGTTGCAGTTCCTCTTGGCTGACAGCATAATGGGGATGGTGCAGAGGCTGGGAGGAGGAAGGTGCTCTCAGGAGGCTGCATCCACCTTGAGGTAATCAGGGAACACACATTCTACCCGCCTGGGTTCACCAAGGAGGAGAACATTAAACTGTGCCACCTTCAACTGGACTAAAATGGCATGCCGTCGACCATCAGCCTTTTCACTACCAGCCATGCCTTCCTGAGACAGTTCCACTAGCTGCGGCTGACTGAGTGAGCCTCGCCTTTAAGTGCAGCAGGCTGCCTTTCAGAAACGCAGGCCAGAGGGGTGCATCAATTTAGCCATAAACGTATCTGACCATTTGCTGTGTGTTCAGCCAATCAGCCGGTGTTTTGCACTCAGCTCCCTGCACTCAACAATCACGTTGAGGTATGAGGTTTGAATGCTGTCTGACCAACATGATAATCAGCACTGCGATCCTCATGTCAGATAATGGGGCAAATCAAATCATTTTCCCAATCTCTCAAAATAGCAAACTGACGATCAGTGAGCAGAGACAGCACTCCTCCACACAGCGCTGGGTTCACCTTCTCTTCTGTTTCTTGCGTCAGGATGATGTCCGGTACCTCACCCTCAAATGGCTCTTCATCTGAGAGCCCATCGGCGACTTAACTGGAGGGGACACAGAAGCTGCCCTCATCCATACTTCCCATCCTGACTCGAGATCAGGAGCAAAAAATCTCATCCAGTTCCAAGAAGCCAGTTGTAGGACTGCAAATCCAGCTGAAATCAGCTCATTCAGCATTCGCTGGGACTTTCATAAGGCCGTACGAATTAGGAATAGTAGGCCTTTCGGCCCCTCGAGCCAGATCGGCCATTCAATAGGGTCATAGCTGATCCGACCTTCCTCACGTCATCTGGCCATCAGCAGCAGGCACTGGCCTACTTTCCTACGCAGTGGAACTGCGGCAAACAGGGAAACTGCAGCAGATCTTTGCAGACATGGAGCAGGATTCTCCGTCCAGCCACGCCTATTTTCCGGCACGGCACGCCCCCGCCGACAGTGGGATTCTCCATTCCCACAGCCGGCCAATGGGATTAACCATTGTGGGCACCCCCACGACGTTGGGAAATTCGTGGGCGTGAGTGCGCTGCTGGCGAAACCGGGGGGGGGGGGGGTCTCACCGATGGCCGATCCAGCCCACGTTTTCCGTTTTATGTGTATTTGGGGTAAAATTATCATAACGAACATTGCCGCAGTGAATCGACAATACACAAATTCTTTTTCCTATCGGCTTCAATAGAAATAAGAATGGAATGTAAAACAAGCTATTGATTGGTTGTTGGCCACACTTGCAGCCTGGACCAAGTTCACCTTCCTTGTCGCCCGCAGTGCTGTGACTGGGTGGAACAAACTGAGAAATGCTTTTATCATCGGCTGTGGGATATTCTTGTGCAACCCAGAGGATCAGGTGTCAGCCCTCTGCAGACAGCAGATAAACACCTCGAAAAACAACTTCAATGAGAAACGGCATATCATGCATCCCATGCTGGTACCATGCCGACTTGGCAAACGTCTTTCTTCTACACACATTGCAAACACACAACTGCGTCGGTTCACTGGACGGCGAGTCTAAACTTCTCACTGGCAGGCTGAACGATAACTTAAGAAGAATAATTGATTTGCATCTTAGACTCCACAGATCAGCAGTACTGGACAGAGAACCTTCTGTGTGAGTCCCCCTTGTCTTTATTGCTCTTACACAAAGAATGTTATATCAATAGCGGTGCTATTTTAGAGAATGAATCAGGTTTTTGTTTCTGAGAGTTCAACCCATTGTGCACTGTGCAGATGGGGGGAGGGAGGGAGGAATTGGGCCATCACATTGAATGGAAGAAAAACTTACATTTCTATGGCGTCTTTTAGAACCACAGGACATCTCAAAGTGCTTTATGGCCAATGACCAATTTAATACCGTGGAAGTGCAGTCCAAACATAACAACCAGTTTGCACACAGCACAATCTCACAAAAAACAGTAATGTGAGAGCGACCAGACCATTTTGTTTTTGTGGGAGGAACATAGGAATATGAGTAGGCCATTCAGCCCGTCGAGCCTGCTCCACCATTCAATACCTCATACCTGATCGGATACTCCAATGCCTTTTACACCCAGAACCCTTTACATTATTGTTAATCAGAAATCTATCAATCTCTGCTTTGAACATACTCAATGACTGAACTGCCACAGCCCTCTGGGTGGAGAATTCCAAAGATTCATTACCCTCTGTGTAAAGACATTTTTCCTCATCTCGATCCGAAGTGGCATTCCCCTTATTTTGAAATTTTCCCCCACGTTTCTGGACTCCTAAACCAAGGGAAACTTCTCACCTGCATCTACCCTGTCTATTTAAGTATTTTATAGGTTTCAATGAGATCACCTCTCATTCTTTGAAATTCTAGAGATTACAGGCCCAGTTTGCACATTCTCTCTTCATAAAACAGTCCCACCATCCCTGGAACAAATCTGGTGAACCTTTGTTGCACTCCCTCAATAATATCCTTTCTGAGGTAAGTGTCCAAAACTGAACACAGTACTCCAGGTGTGTTCTAACCAAGCTCCAATAGAATTGAAGCAAGACCTCACTACTCCTGTACTTAAATCCTCTTGTGATAAAGGCTAACATTCCTAACAGCTGCACCTGCTTGTTAGTCTTCAGTGACTTATGAGAAGGACACAGCTTCCTTTGTATATGCATACTTTTTAATTTCTTACCGTTCAGGAAGTATTCTACACATCTGTTCGTTTTACCAAAATGGATTACCTCACATTTTTCTACAGTATGTTCCATCAGCCATGTTCGCGTCTGTTCAAATCTTCCTCACAACATACATTCCCCCCTGGCTTTGTATCATCCGCGAACTTGGAAATATTACATTTGGTCCTGTTACAACGCTCAGGGAGTTCACGGGGAATGGACCATCATGACCTCAGCTGAGTACGAACTTCCCCGATAATGAGGCGGGGCTTCTCCTTAACAAGGGGAACCTATGTAGCATAAACTCAGTTTTGTATTCTATCTACCGTTTCCTTGTGGTCACTCTGTGTGGATTCTGCAGGACCCACATCCAAATCATTGATATATATTGTGAACACTGGGGCCCATTCACGGACCCTTGCAATATCCAACTAGCCACTGCCTGCCAATGTGTGAATGACCCGTTTATTCCTACTTTCTGCCTGTTAGCCAATCCTCAATCCATGACAGCATGTTGCCTCCTGTCCCGTTTGCTTTTATTTTGCTCATTAACCTCCTGCAGGGACTTTATCAAAAACCTTTTGAAAGTCCAACTGTAGTACGTCCATTGACTCTCCTTTGTCAATTTCATGAGTAACATCATAAATAAACTCCAGGTTCGTCATGATGGCCATGATGGGGGTGGCTAGAGGGACACTATTTGGCAGGTCGGGTCCGCGCACAGCTGGTGCCATGTTTTACAGGGCGACCCTGGACCTGGCCATTCTCCAGCTGTTCTTTTGTCATGGGAGCCTTAAGTTTTACCTGGAGCAGCTGCTAGCCCCTCACCCGTCGCAGGATCAGTGAGGGTTCGGTGCTGATTTTTGCGTCGTAAAATGCCACAGTTCCCATGCTGGCGTCGGTACTTAGCCTCCAAATGGGGGAATCCAGCCCCAGATCCCCGACGTTGTAGGCTTTGGCAGGGCTTAGATAATGACATTCCCCCCCCCCCCCCCCCCCCCGCAAAGTCCAAAGGACTGCCCATTGTCTTCGACAAGGAGAAACCTTTTAGAGGAGAGACACGAACACTCTTTGATGCAGGCAGAACATCAGAGGACTGGGGCAGTGGGCCGGGTGGAGTATATCATGTTGGAGAACGCCATTTTTGACTGGAAAGCCGCAGCACTCTTTGGAAGAAGTTTTTTTCCCTGAACTCTCTACTGGGTGGTTAATGGCTTTGCACCCTTACAGCACCCAGAAAACTGGTGTCCTGCGTCGGAAAAATGGATAATAATTCTGCGCTTACGTTCTGTGCCTGGAAAACACTTCAGCTGAATTTCCTGAGTGCTTTGTCAGGCGGGGCATTTATAAATGCTCTTTTCCTTCTGACTCAGAGGGGATAAAACCCAACTCCTAAGGCCTGAGGATGTTGTCCCAGGCTGTTGGAGGCCCTGGCTGCAATTCCAGGGGGAATTTAAAGATTCCACCATTTTGAAGAACGGTGGGGGAATTCTCTCAGGTTATTTCCCTCAGCTAACTTGAAAAATTTGCGATCTGATCATTCATTTTATTGTTGTTTGTGGGAGCTTGCTGTGCACAACTTGCCTGTCAGCCAGAAATTTGGGTACTAGGGGGCGGGGGTGGGGGCAGTAGTTCAGAAATAGGAAGAATCAGACGGGAGCAAAATGTGAAGCAGTCGAAGATGGGTTTCGAACTCTTTTACATGAACACTTGGGGAGTGACAAATAATGTTGGTGAGCTGCAGGCACAAGCCACCACATGGACCTGTGATATTGTGGCTGATGTGTTATGCACTCTGGGATAACATAGGCTGCAACTGGATGCAGCTTTAACCAAAAGATACGGGGATACAGGATAGAGTAGTTTCCAGTACCTGGGTGGGGGAGGGGAAGGTATTGGATATTTACCAGGAGCTTTCGGAGGTTAAGGAAACTCCGGTTGAGGAGCTTAACGGCAAGTGGGAGGACGAGCTCGGTGGAGAGATAGAGGCGTGTCTATGGGCGGATGCCCTAAGCAGGGTTAATATTTCCTCATCGTGCGCCAGGCTTAGCCTGATACAATTTTAAGTCGTCCACCAGGCACACATGACAGTGGCTAGGATGAGCAGGTTTTTCGGGGTAGAGGAGAGGTGTGCGAGGTGCGCGGGAAGCCCAGCAAATCATGTCCACATGTTTTGGGCATGCCCATAGCTGAGAGAGTTTTGGCAGGGTTTTGCTAAGGCAATGTCCACGGTGCTAAAAACACGGGTGCCGAGTCCGGAGGTAACGATCTTTGGAGTGTCGAAAGATCCGGGTGTTCAGGGGGCGAAAGAGGCCGACGTTCTGGCCTTTGCCTCCCTGGTAGCCCGGAGATGGATCTTGTTAATGTGGAGGGACTCGAAGCCCCTGAGTGTAGAGACCTGGGTTAGTGAAATGGCTGGGTTTCACAGTCTCGAGAAAATAAAGTTCGCCTTAAGAGGGTCAATGTTAGGGTTCATCCGGAGGTGGCAGCTGTTCGTCGGCTTTCTCGGGGAAAATTAAAATGTCAGCAGATGCAGTATTCCAAGGAGTTTGCCGGGGGGGGGGGGGGGGGGGGGGGGGATTGTTGTTGTTTGGTTGAGGTGTGTGAAGATTGGGCTGGGGGAGGAAATGTTCATTTTGCCATGTGGATGTTATTGTTTTTGTTAATGTTATAAAAAATTTCAAATACCTCAATAAAAATATTATTTAAAAAAATAAAAAAATCCATCTGGTCCACTAATGTCCTTTAGGGAAGGAAACCGTACCTGGCCTGGCCTACATGTGACTCCAGATCCACAGCGATGTCCTCTGAAATGTTGGCCCAGCCAGCAAAGCCCACATCCCATGAACGAATAAAAAAACAAATAAAAATAAAAATAAACTGGAAAAAGCAGTTTGGTAATAGTAGCCTGGATGATGCGTTCATAGAATGCTTTTGAGATAGTTTCTTAGAGCAACATGTTCTGGAAAAAAAAACAGAGAGCAGGTTATATTAGACTTGGCATTGTGTAATAGTTACAGGATTAATTCATAACCCTTAGCAAAGTATGTTTTAATGTTGTTCCTCTTTGTTGCAAAGTTAAACTGTTCCAAGATCTTTGCCTGCGTATGACCAGCCTGTGGCCTCAGTTTCTTAAAGTGGGGCCTGCATCACTGCCACCATGTTTTGATGAGGCTTTGCTTACTTTACGAGTGACTTGAAGATTGTCAGCATGTCACTTTTCTTGAAACTATTGATTAAGGACTATTTAAAAAGTACCTTGTGGTAAGTATATTGTTCCAAGGGCACAGGCTCTTTGGTGTTTGGCTCTCTTTGAACCTCTTGTCATCTAATCTCTGGTGTCAAGTTTACATCATCATTGTGTTATTATCATAACTATTAGCCCTTCTCTACACTTTGCATCTGCTTCTTTTTACCGAAGACGATGCTAGAAAAGTCGTACTAAAGTGGCAAGGATGGATCCATTAATGAAAGCCAGCATAGATTTCTTAAAGGCCAATCTTGTTTAACAAATGTTGACATTTTCAAGGATGTACCATAGAGGGTTGATGAGGGGAATGAAGTTGATGTGGTTCAAACAGACTTCCAAAGGCAGTTGCCAATTGCCTATAATAGGTTAGGAGGTCATTGATTCAAAGAGACAGTAGCAGCAAGGGCAGGAAATTGGCTAACTGGTGAGAAACAGGGTGTAATGATGAATGGACTGGGGGAAGGTGTATTGTGGGGTCCCTCAGAGACTGGTACTTGGACCGTTGCTTCTCCTGATATATTAATGACTTGGACTTGTATACACGGGGCACAATTTCAAAATTTGCAGATGGCAAAGTACTTGGCAGTGTAGTGAACAGTGAGGAGAATAAAATGGAGTAGTAATGAGAGTGCCCTCCAGGCTGGAACACAGAGAGGGTGGGAACACAGAGAAAGCAGGAGCCCAGGGAGAGCAGGTTGGAGAAAGCACAAGGCACATATGTGGTCACCAGGAGCAATGAGAAACAAACTCCACAGACAGAGCAGGAACAGGGTGGGTGGGACATGGAGAAAACAGGAGCCTGAAAGGGCAGGAGTCTGGTGGGGGGAGCAGCAGGCTGGCAGGTGTGCAGAGAGAGCTGGTACCCAGAAAGAGAGCTGGAGTACAGAGAGACAGACAGGGAGAGAGAAAGCTGGAGCACAAAGAGAGAGAGCTGGAGCACAGAGAGAGAGAGCTGGAGCTCAGAGAGAGAGAGCTGGAGCACAGAGAGAGAGAGAGAGCTGGAGCACAAAGAGAGAGCTGGGGCACAGAGAGAGAGAGAGTGCTGGAGCACAGAGAGAGAGCTGGAGCACAGAGAGAGAGAGAGAGCTGGAGCACAGAGAGAGAGAGAGAGCTGGAGCACAGAGAGAGAGCTGGAGCACAGAGATGAAGTGTTGGCTAGTGTAGACTTGAGAGATGAACAGACACTTCCAACACTGATGAAGGTTCAACTCAATTTTATTAACTACTTCTAACTAACTAACACACAATGGCTGTGGGTCTAAATGATGCTAACTTAAACTAGAGACCTAAGCCTTGTCCGAACCAGTTGATCTTCTCAGCACGTGTTGCAAGTCTGTGCTGGGCTGGATGAGTTCTTGTTACACTCAGAGGCAGCACCCAGAATGAGCGGGAACCATGGTGCCCTCTGCCTTTATAGTGTGTGTATTCTAACTGGTGATTGGCTGCGATGTTTGTACATGTTGATTGGTCCCTGTGTGTGTCCATCAGTGTGTGTCTGCACCATGATATACTGGTGTATATTATGACATCCCCCCTTTTATAAAACAAAATGTTGATATAGGCATGTGATAATAAATAGTGTGGGTGTGTGGAGAATGTACCTAGCTACGTGTGAGGTGTGAAGACATATGTACAAAGCTATATACAGGGAACAAGACAATTTACAGAGGACGGTGCCTGGTGCAGATGACTACCATGAACTGGAACAACCAACGAATCTATTTACAAATCACTGGATAACGAAAGCAACAATAAAGGATATAGGGGGAAAAAAACATTTCAGAGAGTCCACATGTGTACAGAGTTCATAAGTTCAGTCTCTGAGGTGGGTGACGGACTCTGGTTGACCGCCTCAAGGGTGGGGCAATGGCTGGCAGCTCAGGAGCCGGGAGGGCTGCAGCACTGTCAGGGGCAGGCAGAGCGACCGGACGTGCCACACATTCCACGGCGGGATCAATAGGAGAGCTGGTCGGAGGATCCCGTGACGACCCTGGAACCAGGCGAAGAGCACGCCTGTTGCAGCGCTGAATGGATTTATCCAGTAAGCCGACCAGGAAGGAGCAGGGGGCCACCTGCCTTAGAACGACAGCAGATGCAGACCAGCCACAATCCGGGAGGTGGATGCGAACCTTGTCGTGTGAATGTATGTCAGGAAGGTTAGCAGCCTGTGAGTCGTAGGAAGTTTTCTGCTGCAGTTGAGACATGTGCATGCGGTGGAGCACGGGGACATAATCGAGGTTGGGAGCGAGAATTGATGGCACCGTCATTCTGAGGGTGCGGTTCATTAGTAGCTGAGCAGGTAACAGGCCCCTGGAGAGCGGGGCGGAGCGATAGGCCAGCAGAGCAAGATGGAAATCTGAGCCAACGTCGGCGGCCTTGCTGAGGAGCCGCTTAACGATGTGGACCCCCTTTTCCGCTTTCCCATTGGATTGGGGGTATAGGGGACTGGACGTAACGTGCTCGAAGTTGTAGTGTCGGGCGAAGCCGGCCCATTACTGGCTCGCGAAACAGGGGCAATTGTCTGACATGACCATCAACGGAATGCCATGTCGGGCAAATGTTTCCTTACAAGCCCTGATCACAGCCGAGGATGTGAGATCGTGCAGCATGATGACCTCCGGGTAACTGGAGAAGTAGTCGATGATGATGATGCAGTCCCTGCCCAATGCATGGAAAAAAGTCGATACCCACTTTGGGCCAAGGCGATGTGACGAGCTCATGGGCATCAGGGTCTCCCGTGGTTGGGCGGGCTGAAAACGCTGGCAGGTAGAGCAGTTGAGCACCACATTGGCGATGTCATGATTGATGCCCGGCCAGTAGACGGCTTCTCTGGCCCTGCGGCGGCATTTCTCGATTCCTAAATGGCTTTCATGGAGTTGCTCCAACACTAGCTGGCTCATGCTTTGTGGAATGACGATGCGATCCAATTTCAGGAGCACCCCGTCGACAACCGCCAGGTCATCGCGGACGCTGTAAAATTGCGGGCATTGTCCCTTGAGCCACCCGTCTGACATTAGACGCATCACCCGCTGCAGAAGTGGATCAGCCGCTGCCTCGCGGTGAATTTGCATCAGTCGTGCATCCGTAGCTGGCAAATGGGAGGCTGCAACCTGAACGTGAGCATCTATTTGGCAAATGAAGCCGTCATCATCACACGGAGTTGTGATAGACCTGGAGAGGGCTTCGGCAACGGCAAGGTCCTTGCCAGGGGCATAGATCAGTTGAAAGTTGTACCTGCGCAGCTTGAGTAGGATATGCTGGAGGCGAGGCGTCATGTCGTTCAAGTCCTTTTTGATAATATTTACAAGCAGGCGGTGGTCGGTTTCAACTGTGAACTGCGGAAGTCCATAGACGTAGTCGTGGAACTTCACGACTCCAGTGAGAAGGCCGAGACACTCTTTCTCAATTTGCGCATAGCGCTGCTCTGTGGGAGTCATCACCCACGACGCATACGCAATGGGGGCCCATGACGAGGCCTCGTCTCGTTGCAGGAGCACGGCACCAATCCCCGACTGACTGGCATCAGTAGAGATTTTGGTCTCTTTGGTCTGGTCGAAAAAGGCCAACACTGGGGCCATGGAAAGCTTGACCTTCAGCTCCTGTCATTCACGCTCGTGAGCAGGGAGCCATCGGAAATCAGCTGTCGCGAGGCTGCATATGGTGAGTGGGGGTAGGGGGCCCCCCCGAACTTCAGGGTTAGGTTCCTGAGGTTGCATTGGAAATCTAGTCCCAATAGGAGAGGAGCGCAGAGGTCTGGGAACACATATAATTTAAAATTGGTGTACTCGGCGCCCTGTATTGCTAGGGTTGCGGTAGTGCACCCTTAGATTTGCACCGAGTGCGACCCAGAGGCGAGGGAGATGGTGTGCCGGGAAAATTGTGAGCGAGCAGCGTCTTACCATGTTCAGGTGAATGAAGCTCTCTGTGCTCCCAGAGTCGAAAAGGCAAGGTGGCTCGTGCCCGTTTACCCAGACGGTGATCATAGAGCTCCGGAGGTGCTTGGGTCGCGACTGGTCCAGGGTGACTGCGCTGAGTTGCGGGTAGTCAGCGTGGTCGGAGGTGGTGGGGCGGCTCCGCGATGGCTGCTCTTGTTGATCGTACGCGTCGAGCGGCGTAGTCGATGGCGGCTAAGATGGTGGCCCCCGTGAGTCGCACGTGCTGTGAGGGCTGGAAGATGGCTGCCCCCACGGATAGCACGAGGCTGATGACGTGTCTGCAGGGGGCGGAGCCGGCTGACATGCTGCCACTCTGCGGGCCTGTGAGTTAGAGTTCTTGGGCCTGGCCAAGCAAACTTTGGCGAAATGTCTTTTTCTCCCACAGCTACTACAGTTTGCGTTATGGGCTGGGCAGTGCTGCCGGGGGTGTTGGGACTGGCCACAGAAATTGCAGGGTCACCCCCCCCCCCCCCCCCCCCCCCCCCATGATGGGAGGGCGGTCGCGCGGCACAGCCTGGGGTAGTCTTTGGTCGGGGGTTCGCGAGGGGGTCGCGTGGTCAGCCACAAACGCGTTAAGGCTCTGGAATGCTACTTCCAGAGAGGAGGCTAACTTTACCATCTGATCCAGGTCCAGGGTCCCCTTTTCGAGTAGGCGCTGTCTCACTTAGTTGGACCGGACACATGCCACATAGATGTCTCGGATGGCGAGTTCCATATGTTGAGTGGCCGTAATGGCCTGGTAGTTGCAGCTGCGTGCGAGGACTTTGAGGTCGCGTAGGTAGTCGTCTAGCGATTCCCCGGGACGCTGGAGGCGACTCGCGCGGATGTGTCACGCGTAGACCTCGTTCACGGGCCGTACATAGAGGCGTTTGAGCATCGCGAGGGGTCTGCGTAGGAGGAGGCCCTGTCGAGTTGAACAGAGATTCGATGGCTCACCCGTGCGTGTAGGAGGCTCAGCCTCCGTTCGTCGGTGACGGAAGGCGTCGAGAAGGCTGCGAGATAGGCCTTGAAGCAGCGGAGCCAGTGCGAAAAAATTTATTTAGCCTCCGCAGACTGTGGATCGAGTTCCAGTCGGTCAGGTTTGAGGGCCGATCCCATAGTTGCGTTTAAGTTGATTAAATTGATGTGACCATCAATTCACTCGAGACATGAGTAGAAGTAAACCGTGGCTTTAATCAACTTAGAACAGTGCCCGCCTGTGACTGAACCAATGCTGAGAACTGCCTGCAGGTTGACTGCTCTTTGTACCTCCCTTCAAGGGGAGGAGCCTGGGCAGAGCCCATTAATGCCCCAACAGGTTCCCCTATGGAAAATGCCATGCAATGGCCCACAGGAGAAGCCCACAAGGGCAACAGTATAGCACAGATACAAATATACACTGGTGGATTATTAGTATAATACATTCACCACAGGGTTTAGAGAGAGAGAGAGATGGAGCTCAGAGAGAGAGAGCTGAAGCTCAGAGAGAGAGCTGGAGCTTAGAGAGAGAGAGAGCTGGAGCTCAGAGAGAGGGAGAGATGGAGCACAGAGAGAGAGCTGGAGCACAGAGAGAGAGAGCTGAAGCTCAGAGACAGAGCTGGAGCTCAGAGAGAGAGAGCTGGAGCTCAGAGAGAGAGAGAGCTGGAGAACAGAGAGAGAGAGAGCTGGAGCTCAGAGAGAGAGAGAGCTGGAGCTCACATAGAGAGCTGGAGCACAGAGAGAGCTGGAGCTCAGAGAGAGAGAGAGCTGGAGCACAGAGAGAGAGGGGGAGAACAGAGATCTGGAGCACAGAGAGAGAGACAGCTGCAGCTCACAGAGAGAGAGCTGGAGCACAGAGAGAGAGAGAGCTGGAGCTCAGAGAGAGAGGGGGAGAACAGAGATCTGGAGCACAGAGAGATAGAGAGCTGGAGCACAGAGAGAGAGAGAGCTGGATCTCAGAGAGAGAGAGCTGGAGCTCAGTGAGAGAGCTGGAGCTCAGAGAAAGCGAGCTGGAGCACAGAGAGAGAGAGCTGGAGCTTAGAGAGAGAGCTGGAGCTCAGGGAGAGAGAGAGCTGGAGCTCAGAGAGAGAGAGAGCTGGAGCTCAGAGAGAGACCGAGCTGGAGCTCAGAGAGAGAGCTGGAGCTCAGAGAGAGAGAGCTGGAGCACAGAGAGAGAGAGAGCTGGAGCTCAGAGAGAGAGAGAGCTGGAGCTCAGAGAGAGACCGAGCTGGAGCACAGAGAGAGAGAGCTGGAGCTCAGAGAGAGAGAGAGCTGGAGATCAGAGAGAGAGAGCTGGAGCACAGAGAGAGAGAGCTGGAGCTCAGAGAGAGAGAGCTGGAGATCAGAGAGAGAGAGCTGGAGCACAGAGAGAGGGAGCTGGAGCTCAGAGAGAGAGAGAGCTGGAGCTCAGAGAGAGAGCTGGAGCTCAGAGAGAGAGAGCTGGAGCACAGAGAGAGAGAGCTGGAGCTCAGAGAGAGAGAGAGCTGGAGCTCAGAGAGAGAGCTGGAGCACAGAGAGAGAGAGAGATGGAGCTCAGAGAGAGAGAGAGCTGGAGCACAGAGAGAGGGAGCTGGAGCTCAGAGAGAGAGAGCTGGAGCACAGAGAGAGAGAGAGCTGGAGCTCAGAGAGAGCTGGAGCTCAGAGAGAGAGAGAGCTGGAGCTCAGAGAGAGAGAGAGCTGGAGCTCAGAGAGAGAGAGCTGGAGCTCAGAGAGAGAGAGAGCTGGAGCACAGAGAGAGAGAGAGAGATGGAGCTCAGAGAGAGAGAGCTGGAGCTCAGAGAGAGAGAGCTGGAGATCAGAGAGAGAGAGCTGGAGCTCAGAGAGAGAGGGGGAGTGTGGTGATATGATCTGCATACTCGTCTGCCATTGGGCCAGAACGTCGGCTTACCATTGGCCCTGGTCGGTCGTGTGCCTCTCGACCGATTGGCCGAGAGGCTGAGTTAACCACGCCTCTATTAACGAGGTATAAATGCCCAGACGCCTGACGATCATCCCTTTCCACTGTAGACGATCGCAGAGCTGTGTTCTAGTCAATTAAAGCCAGACTTTGGTAAATCACTCGCCTCGCGTGCAATCGATGGTACATCAATTTAATTGACTCGACTTTGAAGATGGAGTTCTGCATCAAGCCCGAATGCCTCCGCATCAGCCCGCAAACTCCGAACTCTGCAGAACTTTTCAAACTCTGGCTGACTTGCCTCGAAGGGTTCCTAGCATCTACAACCACCCCCCCCCCCCCACCCCCCCCCCCCAACCGGGGCACAGAAGCTGCACGTCCTCCACTCCAGCGTGGGTATTGACACTTACGCAATAATCAAAGAGGAAACGGATTATGATGACGCTATACAAAAGCTAAAAGGACAATTCATCAAACCGATCAACAGGGTATTCGCTCGACATCTGCTGGCCACCAGAAAGCAGGTCCCCGGTGAGTCTCTAGACCAATACGCCCGGGCCCTCTATGCCCTGGGGAGAGGTTGCGCCTGTGTAGCGGTGTCCGCTACAGAGCACATGGAGCTACTCATCAGAGACGCTTACGTGGCTGGGATGCTGTCTCCCGTGATCCGCCAGCAGATGCTGGAAAGAGACAAACTCAGTTTAACGGAGACGCTGACTCTCTCCGTCTCCCTGGAGGTCGCAGATCTAAGTGCTCGCACCTATGACCCTGGCCAGGCCGCCTCCTGGCACGCTTCCCACCAGCTACCCACCGCTCCCGGCCTCCCTCAGGCTTGTGCCGCGGTGCGCCCCGATAAATCCGCGGGGCCCCGCTGCTACTTTTGCGGGTACGCTAAACACCCTCGCTCGCGCTGCCCAGCCTGCTCCGCCCTCTGTAAGAGGTGCGGGAAGAAGGGCCACTACTCCACGGTCTGCCAGGCCAAAACGCTGGCTGCAGCGCTTCTGGAAGCTGCACAGCACTCTCCCCCCCCCCCCCCCCCCCCTCCCTCCCCAGCCTCTGCGAATGGCCTGTGTGCCTCTCTCTCTCCCCCAGGGCCCCTCCAGCCGCTCCCTGACTCGCACCCCGCCGGCCGACAAGCGCACCTCCCCGGCCCCTCCAGGCCTCTGCCAGCCTGCCCCGCACGTTTCTCCCCCCCCCCCGGGCTCCGGCGCCCAACCGGCTCGCCTCTCCAGGCCCTCCCGGTCCCTGCCTGCCCGCAGCGCGACTCTGCTCCCCCCGCCCCCGGCCCCCCGCACCCAGCCTGTGCGCCTTACCTCCTCCCGCAGCTGCTGCACCTAACCGGCGTCCTGGAGCCGGCCTGAGCGTCCCCACAGCTGATGCACCCGGCTCGCCTCCTGGAGCCGGCCTGCGCGTCCCCACAGCTGCTACACCCGGCTCGCCTCCTGGAGCCGGCCTGCGCGTCCCCACAGCTGCTCCACCCGGCTCGCCTCCTGGAGCCGGCCTGCGCGTCCCCACAGCTGATGCACCCGGCTCGCCTCCTGGAGCCGGCCTGCGCGCCTCACCTCATCAGCTCGCAGCGCCGGCAACGCTAGCTCCGCCACCAGCGGCCACGAGGGCTTCCTGGGCGCCGCCATCTTGGGCTGCCGACCCCACGTGCGGGTCCTGGGCGCCGCCATCTTGGGGCCCCGACCCCACATGCGGATACTGGGCGCCGCCATCTTGGGGAACAGACCTCACATGTGGATCCTGGCCACCGACTTCCAGATCTGCCACGCAAGGTCCCTCCAGCATCGAATCGGACAGCGACGACGGATTTTCTCCACGGCTCGCGGCTGTTCACCTCACATATGGATCCTGGCCACCGACTTCCAGGTCTGCCACGCAAGGTCCCTCCAGCATCGACTCGGACGGCGATGACGGATTTTCTCCACGGCTCGCGGCCGTTCAACTCGACCAGTCTCATCCACGCACGCTCGCCAAAACGACTACGCTGATCCACCTCAACGGCCACGAGACGGACTGCCTGCTGGACTCCGGGAGCACGGAAAGCTTCGTTCACCCTGACACGGTAAGACGCTGCGCGCTCCCTGTCCATCCCGTAACACGCAAAATCGGTTTAGCCTCAGGTTCGCACTCCGTCCACATCACCGGGTGCTGCATCGACGACCTCACGGTCCAAGGGAAGGTTTTTAAAAATTATAAACTCCTTGTCCTCCCTGACCTTTGCGTGCCGGCACTCCTAGGACTGGACTTCCAGTGCAACCTGCAGAGCTTGACCTTCCAATTCGGCGGCCCTATACCCCCCCTCACTGTCTGCAGCCTCGCGTCCCTCAAAGTGGACCCCCCCTCCTTGTTTGCTAATCTCACCCCCGATTGCAAACCCGTCGCGACACGGAGCAGACGGTACAGCGCCCAGGACCGGTCCTTCATCAGGTCCGAGGTCCAGAGGTTGCTGACGGAAGGGGTCATCGAGGCCAGCAACAGCCCCTGGCGAGCCCAAGTGCTGGTGGTCCGGAGGGGGGAGAAAAACCGGATGGTCATCGATTATAGCCAAACCATCAACCGGTTTACGCAACTGGACGCGTATCCTCTTCCCCGTATTTCTACCATGGTAAACGAGATCGCAGCATACAAGGTCTTCTCAACTGTGGACCTTAAGTTCGCTTACCACCAGCTCCCCATCCGCGCGAGTGACCGACTGTACACCGCGTTCGAGGCTGACGGGCGCCTCTACCACTTCCTTATGGTTCCGTTTGGTGTCACAAATGGGGTCTCGGTCTTCCAACGGGAGATGGACCGAATGGTCGACAAGTACGGATTACGGGCTACCTTCCCGTATCTTGATAATGTCACCATCTGCGGCCACGACCAGCAGGACCATGACGCCAACCTCCAGAAATTCCTCCAAACCGCAAAACTCCTTAACCTCACGTACAATAAGGATAAATGCGTGTTTAGCACCGACCGCCTAGCCATCCTCGGCTACGTAGTGCGTAACGGAGTGATAGGCCCCGACCCCGAACGCATGCGCCCCCTGATGGAACTCCCTCTCCCCAATACCCCCAAATCCCTCAAACGCTGCCTGGGGTTTTTCGCATACTACGCCCAATGGGTTCCCAACTACGCGGACAAGGCCCGTCCCCTCATGCAAACCACGACCTTCCCACCGTCGACAGAGGCCTGCCAGGCCTTTAGCCGTATCAAAGCGGACAGCACAAAAGCCACGATGCGCGCCATCAACGAGGCCCTCCCCTTCCAGGTCGAGAGCGACGCATCAGAAGTAGCTCTGGCGGCCACCCTGAACCAAGCGGGCAGACCCGTGGCCTTCTTCTCCAGAACTCTCCAGGCTTCCGAAATCCGCCATCCCTCTGTGGAAAAGGAAGCCCAGGCCATAGTCGAAGCAGTGCGACATTGGAGGCACTATTTGGCCGGCAGGAGGTTTACCCTCCTCACAGACCAACGGTCAGTAGCCTTCTTGTTTGACAATGCACAAAGGGGCAAGATCAAAAATGACAAGGTTTACGGTGGCGGATCGAGTTGTCCACGTACAACTATGAGATCTTGTAACGTCCTGGGAAGCTCAATGAGCCTCCTGATGCCCTGTCCCGCGGTACCTGCGCCAGCGCGCAGATAGACCGCCTCCGCTCCCTCCACGCAGACCTCTGCCATCCAGGGGTGACCCGCCTACACCACTTCATTAAGGCCCGCAACCTGCCCTACTCCATCGAGGAAGTCAGGTCAGTAACCCGTGACTGCCACATCTGCGCCGAGTGCAAACCGCACTTCTACCGCCCCGAGCGCGCACACCTGATCAAAGCATCCCGCCCCTTCGAACGTCTCAGCATTGACTTCAAGGGGCCCCTTCCCTCTAACAATCGCAACATTTACTTCCTGGCGGTTATCGACGAACACTCCCGCTTCCCCTTCGCCATTCCCTGTCCCGACATGACCACATCGACCGTCATTAAGGCCCTACTCTCCATCTTCTCACTGTTCGGCTACCCCGCGTACATACACAGCGATTGGGGGTCCTCATTTATGAGCGACGAGCTGCGTCAATTCCTGCTCGACAGGGGCATCGCCTCTAGCAGGACGACCAGCTATAACCCTCGGGGTAACGGACAGGTCGAGCGGGAGAATGGTACCATCTGGAAGACCATACTACTAGCCCTCCGGTCTAGAAATCTCCCTATTTCCCGATGGCAAGAGGTGATCCCCAATGCCCTGCACTCTATTCGCTCACTCCTCTGTACCGCAACAAATCAGACACCTCATGAGCGTCTTCTTGTTTTCCCCAGGAAGTCGTCCTCCGGATCCCCTCTCCCGACGTGGCTGGTCACCCCACAAGTCCGACCCGTTGGTGGAGCATGTCCAGTTACTCCACGCTAACCCGCAGTACGCGTATGTGGAGTACCCCGACGGTCGGCAGGACACGGTCTCCCTCCGGGACCTGGCACCCGCCGGCGTGCAGCCACCCCCCACCACAGACCCCCCTCCCCTTTTTCACCCCAGCACCCCACTCAGCTTCCCCATCCCTCATCCATGGCGTCTCCGCGGCCAGCTCAGGTGACGGAGACTACTCAAAGTCTATCGCTCCCGGACTCTAGGACATCAGCAGGACCATCAGCCGATCCGACGACACCTCCTCCACTACGGCGCTCGGCCAGGAAGTCAAGGACAACCAAAAGACTGATCGAATCCTTCTAGAGTTCTACAGCCCCATGGACTTTCTTTTTGTAAATATCGTTATGCCTGGACCAGTGGCAAGCCCCCAAATTCGATAAGGGTACGGAGAGAAAATTATTCTCCCGACGGCTACTCATATCACCAGTTCTCCCCCCCCCCCCCCCACCCCACCCTGGGTCTCGTTCACACACCCCCCCCCCCCCCCCCCGGTCTTCCTTCTCCGTAAGGGGTGAATGTGGTGATATGATCTGCATACTCGTCTGCCATTGGGCCAGAACGTCGGCTTACCATTGGCCCTGGTCGGTCATGTGCCTCTCGACCGATTGGCCGAGAGGCTGAGTTAACCACGCCTCTATTAACGAGGTATAAATGCCCAGACGCCTGACGATCATCCCTTTCCACTGTAGACGATCGCAGAGCTGTGTTCTAGTCAATTAAAGCCAGACTTTGGTAAATCACTCGCCTCGCGTGCAATCGATGGTACATCAGGGAGCTCAGAGAGAGAGAGCTGGATCTCAGAGAGAGAGAGAGAGAGATGGAGCTTAGAGAGAGAGCTGGAGCACAGAGTGAGAGAGATCTGGAGCTCAGAGAGAGAGCTGGAGCTCAGAGAGAGAGCTGGAGAACAGAGAGAGAGAGAGCTGGAGCACAGAGAGAGAGAGAGAGCTGGAGCACAGAGAGAGAGAGAGAGCTGGAGCTCAGAGAGAGAGCTGGAGCTCAGAGAGAGAGCTGGAGAACAGAGAGAGAGAGAGCTGGAGCACAGAGAGAGAGAGAGAGAGCTGGAGCACAGAGAGAGAGCTGGAGAACAGAGAGAGAGACAGCTGGAGCACAGAGAGAGAGAGAGCTGGAGCACAGAGAGAGAGCTGGAGCTCAGAGTGAGAGCGATCTGGAGCTGAGAGAGAGCTGGAGCTCAGAGAGAGAGCTGGAGAACAGAGAGAGAGAGTTGGAGCACAGAGAGAGAGAGAGAGAGAGCTGGAGCACAGAGAGAGAGAGACAGAGCTGGAGCTCAGAGAGAGAGAGAGCTGCAGCTCAGAGAGAGAGAGCTGGAGCACGGAGAGAGCTGGAGCACAGAGAGAGCTGGAGCTCAGAGAGAGAGAGAGCTGGAGCTCAGAGAGAGAGCTGGAGCTCAGAGAGAGAGAGCTGGAGCTCAGAGAGAGAGAGCTGGAGCACAGAGAGAGAGAGAGCTGGAGCTCAGAGAGAGAGAGAGCTGGAGCTCAGAGAGAGAGCTGGAGCTCAGAGAGAGAGAGCTGGAGCACAGAGAGAGAGAGAGAGCTGGAGCTCAGAGAGAGAGAGAGCTGGAGCACAGAGAGAGAGCTGGAGCTCAGAGAGAGAGAGAGCTGGAGCTCAGAGAGAGAGAGCTGGAGCACAGAGAGAGAGAGAGCTGGAGCTCAGAGAGAGAGAGCTGGAGCACAGAGAGAAAGAGAGCTGGAGCTCAGAGAGAGAGAGAGCTGGAGCACAGAGAGAGAGCTGGAGCTCAGAGAGAGAGAGAGCTGGAGCTCAGAGAGAGAGAGCTGGAGCACAGAGAGAGAGAGAGCTGGAGCTCAGAGAGAGAGAGAGCTGGAGCACAGAGAGAGAGAGAGCTGGAGCTCAGAGAGAGAGAGCTGGCGCTCAGAGAGAGAGAGAGCTGGAGCACAGAGAGAGAGAGAGAGAGATGGAGCTCAGAGAGAGAGAGCTGGAGCTCAGAGAGAGAGAGCTGGAGATCAGAGAGAGAGAGCTGGAGATCAGAGAGAGAGAGAGCTGGAGCTCAGAGAGAGAGAGAGAGCTGGAGCTCAGAGAGAGAGAGAGCTGGAGCACAGAGAGAGAGAGAGCTGGAGCACAGAGAGAGCTGGAGCTCAGAGAGAGAGCTGGAGCTCAGAGAGAGAGAGAGCTGGAGCACAGAGAGAGAGAGAGCTGGAGCTCAGAGAGAGAGAGAGAGAGCTGGAGCACAGAGAGAGAGAGCTGGAGCACAGAGAGAGAGAGCTGGAGCTCAGAGAGAGAGAGCTGGAGCACAGAGAGAGAGAGAGCTGCAGCACAGAGAGAGAGAGATGGAGCTCAGAGAGAGAGAGAGCTGGAGCTCAGAGAGAGAGAGAGCTGGAGCACAGAGAGAGAGAGAGCTGGAGCTCAGAGAGAGAGAGAGCTGGAGCTCAGAGAGAGAGAGCTGGAGCACAGAGAGAGAGAGAGCTGAAGCTCAGAGACAGAGCTGGAGCTCAGAGAGAGAGAGCTGGAGCACAGAGAGAGAGAGCTGGAGCTCAGAGAGAGAGAGAAAGCTGGAGCTCAGAGAGAGAGAGCTGGAGATCAGAGAGAGAGAGCTGGAGCACAGAGAGAGAGAACTGGAGCACAGAGAGAGCTGGAGCTCAGAGAGAGAGAGAGCTGGAGATCAGAGAGAGAGCTGGAGCTCAGAGAGAGAGAGAGATGGAGCACAGAGAGAGAGAGAGCTGGAGCTCAGAGAGAGAGAGCTGGAGCTCAGAGAGAGAGATGGAGCACAGAGAGAGAGAGCTGGAGCTCAGAGAGAGAGATGGAGCACAGAGAGAGAGAGAGCTGGAGCTCAGAGAGAGAGAGAGCTGGAGCTCAGAGAGAGAGAGCTGGAGCTCAGAGAGAGAGAGAGCTGGAGCACAGAGAGAGCTGGAGCTCAGAGAGAGAGCTGGAGCACAGAGAGAGAGAGCTGGAGCTCAGAGAGAGAGAGAGCTGGAGCTCAGAGAGAGAGAGAGCTGGAGCTCAGAGCGAGAGAGCTGGAGCACAGAGAGAGAGGGAGCTGGAGCTCAGAGAGAGAGAGCTGGAGCTCAGAGAGAGAGAGCTGGAGCTCAGAGAGAGAGAGCTGGAGCTCAGAGAGGAGAGAGAGATGTGAGCTCAGAGAGAGAGAGAGCTGAGAGCACAGAGAGAGAGAGAGAGAGGAGAGCTGGAGCTCAGCGAGAGAGAGAGCGGAGCTCAGAGAGAGAGAGCTGGAGCTCAGAGGGAGAGAGAGCTGGAGCACAGAGAGAGAGAGGAGCACAGAGAGAGAGAGAGAGAGGAGAGCTGGAGCTCAGCGAGAGAGAGCTGGAGCTCAGAGAGAGAGGAGAGAGCTGGAGCTCAGAGAGAGAGAGATGAGAGCTGGAAGCTCAGAGAGAGAGAGAGCTGGAGCACAGAGAGAGAGAGCTGGAGCTCAGAGAGAGAGAGCTGGAGCCAGAGAGAGAGGAGCTGGAGATCAGAGAGAGAGAGAGCTGGAGCTCAGAGAGAGAGAGAGCTGGAGCTCAGAGAGAGGGAGAGCTGGAGCTCAGAGAGAGAGAGCTGGAGCTCAGGAGAGAGAGCTGGAAGCTCAGGAGAGTGAGAGAGAGCTGAGAGCTCAGAGAGAGAGAGAGCTGGAGCATCAGAGAGAGGATGAGCTGGAGCACGAGAGAGAGAGAGCTGGAGGCTCAGAGAGAGAGAGCTGGAGCTCATAGAGAGAGAGCGGGAGCTCAGAGAGAGAGAGCTGGAGCATCAGAGAAGAGAGAGAGGATGGAGCGCAGAGAGAGAGAGGCGTTGGAGCTCAGAGAGAGAGAGAGCTGAGCACAGAGATAGAGAGAGCTGGAGCTCAGGATGGAGAGAGAGCTGGAGCTCAGTAGAGAGAGAGCTGGAGCTCAGAGAGAGAGAGAGCTGAAGCTCAGAGAGCAGAGCTGGAGCATCAGAGAGAGAGAGCTGGCGCACAGAGAGAGAGCTGAGAGCTCAGAGAGAGAGAGCTGGAGCTCACGGAGAGAGAGAGAGAGCTGGAGCTCAGGAGAGAGGAGGAGAGAGAGCTGGAGCTCAGAGAGTAGGACGAGAGCTGGAGCACAGAGAGAGAGATCTGGAGCTCAGGGAGAGAGAGAGCTGGAGCTCAGCGAGAGAGAGCTGGAGCTCAGAGAGAGAGAGAGCTGGAGCTCAGAGAGAGAGAGAGAGCTGGAGCTCAGGCGAAGAGAGAGCCTTGGAGCTCAGAGAGAGAGCTGGAGCTTAGAGAGAGTGAGAGAGAGCTGGAGCTCAGAGAGAGAGAGAGCTGGAGCACAGAGAGAGAGAGCTGGAGCACAGAGAGAGAGAGAGCTGGAGCTCAGAGAGAGAGAGCTGGAGCACAGAGAGAGAGAGAGCTGGAGCACAGAGAGAGAGCTGGAGCTCAGAGAGAGAGCTGGAGCTCAGAGAGAGAGAGAGAGAGCTGGAGCTCAGAGAGAGAGAGCTGGAGCACAGAGAGAGAGCTGGAGCTCAGAGAGAGAGAGCTGGAGCACGGAGAGAGCTGGAGCACAGAGAGAGCTGGAGCTCAGAGAGAGAGAGAGCTGCAGCTCAGAGAGAGAGCTGGAGCTCAGAGAGAGAGAGAGCTGGAGCACAGAGAGAGCTGGAGCACAGAGAGAGAGCTGGAGCACAGAGAGAGAGAGCTGGAGCTCAGAGAGAGAGAGAGCTGGAGCACAGAGAGAGCTGGAGCACAGAGAGAGAGCTGGAGCACAGAGCGAGCTGGAGCACAGAGAGAGCTGGAGCACAGAGAGAGCTGGAGCACAGAGAGAGCTGGAGCACAGAGAGAGCTGGAGCTCAGAGAGAGAGAGAGCTGGAGCTCAGAGAGAGAGCTGGAGCACAGAGAGAGAGAGAGCTGGAGCTCAGAGAGAGAGAGAGACGGAGCTCAGAGAGAGAGGGGGAGAAAGAGAGTTGGAGCACATAGGGAAATCTGGAGCAGAGAGAGAGCGAGAGTGGACCTCAGAGAGAGAAAGCTGGAGCTCAGAGAGAGAAATAGCTAGAGCACAAAGAGAGAGAGAGAGAGAGAGAGAGACAGTTGGATCCGAGAGAGAGAGCTAGAGCACAGAGAGAGATGAAGCCCAGAGAGAGAGCTGGAACACATAGAGAAAGCTGGAGCCGATTTCTGGTGGTGTGCATGGACTGAGTGGATGCACATTTGGTGGCTCCCATTCGAGGTGGAATTTTCTGGTCCTTGATAAATTGTCCTTAGTGTCCAAAATTGCCCTTAGTGTTGGGTGGAGTTACTGGGTTATGGGGATAGGGTGGAGGTGACGGGTTGGGTAGGGTGCTCGTTCCAAGAGCGGGTGCATACTTGATGGGCCGAATGGCCTCCTTAAGCACTGTAAATTCTATAAAAACCTGTTTGGTAGCTAGTTGACGACCAGACAAGGGACTGCAGCACAGTGTGCGCAACAGAATTGATAGCAAGAATCACCACTTCCCAGCTATTGAAATGTTGTTGTTTCTTAAACAATGTCCTCTTTCTCCTGACATTGGGACCATTATTCTTATCTTGGCTTTGTCAGCACATGCATGTTTCTGTTCCAACTTGAATGGTAGTTCTGTTGCGCACACTGTGCTGCAGTCCCTTGTCTGGTCGTCAAGCATAACTGCCAGTTCCAACACTTTCCTACCACGCAAGTGCCATGTGTCAGCGAATTGTTCAGTCGTATCACAGTCGTACCTCTAAGTATGACCCGAAACATTCTTGGTACGCTCAGGATCAGTTCCTTGATGCCTTATCTGTTCAGATTCTAGGCATGTGGCACAGTGGTTAGCACTGCAGCCTACGGCACTGAGGACCCAGGTTCAATCCCGGTGCTGGGTCACTGTCCATGTGGAGTTTGCACATTCTTCCCGTGTCTGCGTGGGTTTCAACCCCCGAACCCAAAGATGTGCAGGTAAGGTGGATTGGCTACGCTAAATTGCCCCTTAATTGGAAAAAAAAACAATTGGGTACTCAAAATTTATTTTTTTCGAAAAAATCGATTCAAATTCACTTGCCTATCATCCATGCCCTCAGGATACTCTGATGTACCATCAAGTTCTGTCAGATCAGTTCTTGTCGGATGTTCAAATGTATGCACGGTCTCTTGGTGTTCCACATCTGAACCAACGTGTCCAAGAAGTCTGTGTCTCCTTGTTGGCTGTTCTTCGTTGCTGCGCTCTCTAGTGATCTGTTCACTGTAGCATGTCTATCATCAGCATTTGTACAATCTTGTACAACTTGAATGCCACTAGCAGTCGCTACTTCACTAGTTGCAAGTAACGTGTCTCAACCTTCCTGGTCCTCTTCACGTTGCTCATCATCCGATTCTTCATTGGTGTCTCTGCAGTAACCTACAGTGGTTAGACTTTTCCAGTCTTCTTCTGCCGTCTCATCAAATAAACATGCTAGACTTTCCCAGTCTTCTTCTCGATCCGTCAATGTATCTGTTGCATATACTCTCCGGACCAGATCCCAAGCTATACAAGCTTGCACACCTACTACTGATATCTACTCATCGTTGACCACCTCAAAGTCTAGAGGCATTTCAGTATCTCCATGGTTCACCAACAGACAACATGTACCTTCCTTGATGACCGTGTTCCCATTGTAGTCCATCAGTCGGCACCTAGACTTCCCTATGTTTGGAGTTTCAATAACTTGCAGCAATGACTTCCACAAAATCATATTCGCGATGGCACCTGTATCAATGCTAAATGGTATTGCTGTCCTATCAAGATCGACCATTCATTTGTGACTGATCTTTTGTTGGAGAGGCATATTGGATTCCTCACCCGAATCCCTTGGAGCAACTTCAGTGGCTGTCGCTACCAGGAAGGTGTCCTCTTCTCCGAACTGCTCGTGTTCGCTGTCTCTTTTTCTTCCTTCTGGACACTGCTGATTTTCCTGTCATCAGTGTAAGATTCTTCATTTCCTGTACCAACTGCTTCTTCCATGCTGTATACTGCCATATCAATACTGCTTCAAAAGTGTTGTTCTGCTGCTGTTGGAGATTCACTCAGTTTTCTGCACTTGAAACCTGTTTTTCCCATTGCTGGGTTCTGTCTCTTTAATGGGGCGGGGCCATAACATCCTTACATCATCACGTCCGTGACATCACGCACACACTTCCATTGCGCATGCGCAGAACGGTCATTTCTCGAATTGCGTCTTCTGCTCCACTGTACATGTGCGGTTTCCCGAAGCACCGTTTTTCTTAGGTGCGCTTGTGCAAACTGGTCTTCTCTGCCAGCGGGCTGACTTTTTTGTTGCGTCACAGCTTCAACGGACTCGAGAATTTTCGCACCACTTTCCTGATTCATCGTTTCTGTAAATCTATTTTTCGTTGCTGTACTGACACGGGACACTTTTTTAAAACTTGTTTTTTTAATTTAATTTTATAAATTTAGAGTGGCCAATTCATTTTTCCAATTAAGGGGCAATTTAGTGTGGCCAATCCACCTAGCCTGTACTACTTATAGGTTGTGGGGACGAAACCCACGTAAACACAGGGAGAATGTGCAAACTCCACACGGACAGTGACCCAGAGCCGGGATTGAACCTGGGACCTTGGCGCCGTGAGGCAGCAGGGCTAACCCACTGCGCCACCGTGCTGCCCTGACACGGCAGTTTTAACAGAATCTTCCAGCATTGCATTTTTTTCCTTTGGCAGTCATTTACTTGGCTTTTCCTTTGTTGGAAGCCCACAATACTCATCAAATTTTTCCATGACTACTTTAAACTGATTTTTCTCATCCTCTTTCTAAAAATAGAATAAGTGATACAGCTTTGCAGCCAGCGGTCCTGCCAAATGTAAGAGGAGTGCCAGTTCCCGATGTTCTGAGCCATTTTCAAGCGTGGCAGCATAAAGAAAATTTTCATACTGTTGTTTGAGAAACACCCAGGTTTTACATAGTTTCCAATCTGCTGTGAGATGATCCAGTTTCCACAGAGTCTCCATCTTTTTTCACGGATGTTCTTTTAGATGTAGAGGCTTGATTACTTTGTTCAATCTTCTTTTTCCTTGTTTGCGGTTTATGGTGAACTCGCTAATCAACCTATTCTAATTTTTAGGGTCAAATACCTGGTACCATGTGCTGTTCTCTGTCTTGCTCTAACCAGATGGCTTCGGTGTGTAGTGTTCATCAGAGAACAACGAGTCCTGTAAACGAACGAAACTATTTATAAAACACTAAATTGGATTCAACACTTATCCTTAAGAAACAAACAATTGATTAAACACAAGCTATTACATTAACTTCAGGTATGATAATACCACAGAGATGGTGAGTGTGCTAACTTTTGTTTGGGTCTACGGTTGTGGGGGGTGAAGGAGGGTTTTTGAGGAAGGGGGTAAATGGAGACCTTGGACGCTGGTTGGCTAGTTAATGGGAGTGAAGTGGGGGGTCGACAGGAGGAGGAAGTGGAGAGGGGGGAATGGATAGGTATTGTTTGTTTATTGGGATGAGTGGTGGGGAGGGATGCTGATTTTTTGGGAAATGTTGGTGAGGCACAGTTGGTTAAGGAGGAATAGTGGCGGACATTTTGTGGAGGGCGTGGAGGAGTGCGGGTCATGGATCGGGGGGGAGCTGGGTAAAGAAGGGTTGACCGGCAAGGGAGGGGGATGTGGAGACGACGTGGAATGTGCAGGGGCTGAACAGACTGGTTAAACGGTCGAGTGTTTTCGCACACTTAAAGAGTTTGAAGGTGTACATCGCGTTACTTCAGGAGACACACCTGAACCTGGGAGATCAGAAGAGGTTGAGGAAGGGGTGGGTGGGGCAGATGTTCCACTCAGGTATCAAGACGAGGGTGGTGGCAGTACTGGACAACAAGAGGATGACCTTTAAGGTTGGCAGTATCGTAGCCGACCCGGGGGAGGTGCAGGTACGTGATGGTTAGCAGGAAGTTGCAGGGGTGCCTGTGGTGCCAGTGAACGATTGTGCCCCAAACTGGGATTATGTGGGCTTTTTTGTGGCAGATTTTAGGGAAGATTCTGAACCCACACATAACGTCGGCTGATTATGGGGGGAGATTTCAATACGGGTTCTGGATCCTCGGTTTCGGCTACAGCGAAAGAGTTGATGGGGGTTTATGTAACGTGTGTGAGGGGCGGACCCGTGGTGGCTTGGGAGGCAGAGAGCAAAGGAGTTTTCATACTTTTCCCATGTGCACCGGGTATATTCCCGGATAGATTTTTTTTTTACTGGATAAAGTGCTGTTCGCGGATGTGGCTGGTTCAGCGTATTCAGCGATTGTGATTTCTGATCACACGTCGCACTGGGTGGTTCTGCGGATGGTGCAGGGGGACGCTGGAGGTGGGATTGCTGGTAGACAAGGGGGTCTGTGTGAGGGTGAGGCCGGCCATTTGAAATTATGTGGAGCAGAATAATATAGGGGAGGTCACGGCCTCCACGCTGTGGGGGGCATTAAAGGCGGTAGTCAGGGGAGAATTTATTTCAATTGGAGCAAATAGGGAGAGAGTGGGACGAGAGAAGAGGCCGAGGTTAGTTGAGGACATCCTGAGGGTGGACCGGAGATATTCAGTGGCGCCAGAGGAGGTATTGCTAAAGGGGAAAGAGGTTCCAGATGGAGTTTGGGCTGGTGTCCACAGGAAAGGCAGTAGGGTAGCAGCGGAGGGCCAGAGGGACGGGTTTATGAGTACAGGGAAAAAAGCCAGCAGGATGTTGCCCCTCAGTTGAGGAAGCAGGTGGCGGCGAGAGAGATTGGAAAGGTGAGGGATGAGAGAGGCACGGTGGAATCGGAGACTGAGGGGGTGAATGGGGTCTTTGAGGCCTTCTTTAAAAGGCTGTGTGAATCGGAGCCTCCGACTTCGGAGGAGGGTATGAGGCGATTTGTGGATGGGCTGGAGTTCCCAAGGGTGCAGAGATTGGGGGCCCCAATTGGGCTGAGGGAGGTGATGGATTGTGTGGGTTCGATGCAGGCAGGGAAGACATCAAGGTCTTGATGGGTTTCTGGCCGAGTTTTGTAAGAAGTTTTGGTCAGAGCTGGGGCCTTTGCTTGTTGGGATGTATATCACTGATTTTAAAGAAGGACAAAGACCTGGAGCAGTGTGAGTCGTACTGTGCGATTTCACTGTTAAATGTGGAAACAACGTTTTTGGCAAAGATGTTAACATAGAACATACAATGCAGAGGGAGGCCATTCGGCCCATCGGGTCTACACCAAACCAGTTAAACCCTCACGTCCACCCTATCCCAGTAACCCAATAACCCCTCCTCACCTTTTTCGGTCACTGAGGGCAATTTATCATGGCCAATCCACCTAACCTGCATGTCTTAGAACTGTGGGAGGAAACCGGAGCACCTGGAGGAAACCCACGCAGTCACGGAGAGTCCGCACAGACAGTGACCCAGCAGGGAATCGAACCTGGGACCCTGGCGCTGTGAAGCCACAGTGCTAATCACTTGTGCTACCGTGCTGCGGTGTCACGGATAGAGGATCGTCTGCTGGGGGTGATAGGAGAGGACCAGATGGGGTTCATGAAGGGGCGACAACTGTCGCCGAATTTACGCAAGCTGCTCTACATCATTATGATGCCTTCAGAGGGGCAGGAAGTGGAAGTGGTGGTGGCAATGGACGCGGAGATGGCTTTTGACTGGGTTGAGTGGGCATATCTGTTGGAGATTTGGGTCGGATCAGGTTTGGCAGGGATTTGTGGATTGGGTTCGGCTGTTGTATAAGGTCCAAAGGCTAGTGTCCGGGTGAATAGATTAGATTGGCGTAAAGACACCAGGTGGATTGAGGGCAGCAGGGTAGCATGGTGGTTAGCATAAATGCTTCACAGCTCCAAGGTCCCAGGTTCGATTCCCGGCTGGGTCACTGTCTGTGTGGAGTCTGCACGTCCTCCCCCTGTGTGCGTGGGTTTCCTCCGGGTGCTCCGGTTTCCTCCCACAGTCCAAAGATGTGCGGGTTAGGTGGATTGGCCATGCTAAATTGCCCGTAGTGTCCTAATAAAAGTAAGGTTAAGGGGGGGGTTGTTGGGTTACGGGTATAGGGTGGATACGTGGGTTTGAGTAGGGTGATCATGGCTCGGCACAACATTGAGGGCCGAAGGGCCTGTTCTGTGCTGTACTGTTCTATGTTCTATGTTCTAGGATGAGGTTTGAGTGGGCGAAGATGGCCCCACGAGTGAGGAGGGTGTTTCTGAACAACTCCAGGGATTGAGGTTCGATTCCGGTCTTGGGTGACTGTGTGAAGTTTGCCCATTCTCCCAGAGTCTGAATGGATGTCCTCCGGGTGCCCTGATTATCTCCCAAAGTCCAAAGGTTTGCAGGTTAGGTGGATTGGCCATGCTAAATTGTCCCTTAGTGCCCAGGGATGTGCAGGTTAGGTTACGAGGATAGGGTAGGGTGGATGGGGGAGTGGACCAAGGTAGAGTGCTCTTTCAGAAGGTCAGTACAGACTCGATGGGCCAAATGGCCTTTTTCTGCACTGCAGGAATGCTATGATTCCTTGATATTTGTTCAAAGTCTCTGCTATGTCCTTCACTCCCATTATTTATTATCTCATTGGCATCCCATTATCCCATACAAGTCTCTGCTATTTCCTTGATTCCCCATGTGCCAAAGAAGCAAATCCACATTTCCCAACCGGAAACACTGGATGAACAGGGATATCCACTGCATGCTGAACTTTAGGTCTGAGGCGTTCAAATCAGGCGACCCTGACCTATAAAAGAAAGCCAGATGTGATCTAAAGAGATCCATCAAAGATGCCAAAAGACAGTACCAGACTAAGCTCGAGTCCCAGGCTAGACATATGGACCCCCACTGACTATGGCAAGATCTGCAAGACATAACGGGCTATAAGATGAAGGGGGTATGAGGGAGGACACCCACTCCTGGCACCATCAAGACGGCGGTCACCTGAATTTTTATGCGATGAGGTAATTTCAGAACCGAGTGGGTTCCTGTCAGGGATCTCACAGGCACGAACCGCCACTGCCACAGCTTGCAAGGCAGCCATCGTGCTGCGCACCCCACTGACCAACCACCTTAGCCCCTGGTTCTGCAGAGTGACATAGGCCAGAGAAGTGCCCCCGCTCCCCCCACCCCTGCACACCATCCTATGCCATGCACCCCCACCATCCAACCCGCCGCCACCCGCTGGCGTGGCATCAGGCAGCCCAGTCAACGCCCACTGCAGTCCGGGCGGGGGCTGCGGAGCATACCGCTGTGAAGGGCATCGCTAGCCGACGGTACCCCTAATGTGAGTCCTGTTTCCTCTGAAGGCCCCTTTCATGCACTAATGAAATCTCCCTTCTCTCACTGGCACATCACATCAGGGGAGTCCACTAGCCAGGTCCAAGAAAGCTTCAAGTCAGGGCCATCCACCCAGATGACTCCAGGAGTCTCCCGCCCATCCGAATCCCCTCTTCCTGTGACCGCCTCAGCTCCACAGGCTCAGTAGAGTGGCACTGCCGCACACAGAACCCCAAAGCAGGCCAGGATCCTCCAGGTCTTGGTCCCTGCAGAGGGCGCCCGCCAAAGTCATCACAGACAACAGGGAAGACTGCCTCGCCCTCTGCTGTGGATATTGGGGAAGCACCAAGACGTATCTGCAGCATTAGAAAGGTTCTAATGCTCTAGTTACACAGCGTGGGCCTGAGCATTAATCACTTCATAGAATCATAGCAGGAAGCCATCAAATCTGCACCACCCTCTGAAAGAGCACCTTATCTAGGCCTGCTACCTGCCCCACCCCCATAACCCCACCTAACTTGCACATCCCTAGACACTAAAGAGAAATCTGGCATGGCCAATCCACCTAACCTTTAGACTGTGGGTGGAAACCAGAGCACTCAGAGGAAACCCACACAGACATGGGGAGAACGTACTAACTCCACACAAAGAGTCGCCAAAGTCTGGGTCCCTGGTGCTGTGATGCAGCAGTGCTAACCACTGTGCCACCGTGTCACCCATTTGTACATAATGCCAACCTTTGTATACAGACTTCCATTAATTGCACCCTTTCAATGATTCCTTATTCTGATCAGCTGTGTTTTTGTAGTCCTGACTGAAGCACTGGCCTCCTGCACCAGGAAAAGGCAGGATGCCCAGTCCAGGGCTTCCTCCATGTGCTTTCTGCAAGGTTTCCAGCACATTGGTGATGTCGCTTCACGCTGACTGAACACATCAGTCTCGCCTGTATCTCGTAGGCAATGAGGATGTCTCCCATAATGTACATGGCTAGTGTCACTCATTCCAGTCATTGTCCATGTTTGCACTCTGTGCCTTTTGAGGTGCAGCTGTCTCCCTCATCCCATTCGCCTCAACCTCTCATGACACTGAACTAAGATACAGCTCATGAGAATGCCATGCAATCAGGAGACGTGAAACTTTGTGCGAGACATTGCCAGGTTATGACCCTAGTTATTGAGAGTAAGAGAACTGGCATCAGTAAGACAGGAGTCAAACATTCTCTGAGGATCTATGCACTATTCCAACTGCAAGTTGTTATCATCATCCTGGAATGTAAGGACTATGGGCAATTGCTGCATCTCCCAGTGATGGAAAGTTAATCACAGAGAGTTTGCATTGCCATCAGTCAGACGGGAGTGCAATGCTCACAGAAGCTCATGGGATGTCTTCAAATGGATGTCCTCATCACTTGCATGTATCGAGTGACAATAAGCATGTCCCAAGTTTGTCTGCCTTGTCTGGCCATTGTCACTGCCCCATGGCTGACATCCACTCCATCAAGGACCTCCTCAGCCTTGTCCCCTTCAACATCCTCCTCATCGGAGGAAATATGCTGCTCCTCCTTCTCCTCCTGAGGCAGTTTCTCCCCCGTTGCAACGCCAGGTTGTGTAAGGATTTGTATTTTGTTTATTGTCACGTGTGCCGAGGTAGAGTGAAAAGTATTTTTCTGCGAGCAGCTCAATAGATCATTAAGTGCATGAAAAGAAAAGGAAATAAAAGAAAATACATAATAGGGCAACACAAGGTACACAATGAAAATGAAATGAAAAAAATGAAAATCGCTTATTGTCACGAGTAGGCTTCAATTAAGTTACTGTGAAAACCCCTAGTCGCCACATTCCGGCGAGGCTGGTACGGGAATCGAACCATGCTGCTGGCCTGCTTGGTCTGCTTTAAAAGCCAACGATTTAGCCGAGTGAGCTAAACCAGCCCCTCAATTGGGTGAAGCATTCAGGGGTGTAGTGTCAATGAGGTCAGTCCATAAGAGGGTCATTTAGGAGGCTGGTAACAGCGGAGAAGAAGCTGTTTTTGAGTCTGTTCGTGCGTGTTCTCAGACTTTTGTCTACAGCTCCACCTTCAACATCATAATCCCAGCCAAGGTCATATCAAAGCTCCAAAACCTAGGACTTGGCTCTGCACTCTGCTACTGGATCCTCGACTTTCTGACCAACAGAACACAATCAGTAAGAATAAACAACAACACCTCCTCCACAATAGTCCTCAATACCGGGGCCCCGCAAGGCTGCGTACTTAGCCCCTTCTATACTCCCTGTACACACACGACTGCGTGGCAAAATTTGGTTCCAACTCCATCCAGAAGTTTGCTGACAAAATGACCATAGTGGTCCGGATCTCGAATAACGACGAGTCCGAATACAGGAGGGAGATAGAGAACCTAATGGAGTGGTGCAGCGACAACAATCTATCCCTCAATGCCAGCAAAACTAAAGAGCTGGTTATTAACTTCAGGAAGCAAAGTGCTGTACACACCCCTGTCAGCATCAACGGGGCCGAGGTGGAGATGGTTAGCAGTTTCAAATTCCTCGGGGTGCACATCACCAAAAATCTGTCCTGGTCCACTCACGTCGACGCTTCCACCAAGAAAGCACAAAAGCACCTATTCTTCCCGAGGAAACTAAGGAAATTCAGCATTTACACATTAACTCTTACCATCCTTTATAGATGCACCATAGAAAGCATCCTATCTGGCTGCATCACAGCCTGGTATGGCCACAAGAAACTTCAGAGAGTTGTGAACACGGCCCAGTCCATCACACGAACTTGCCTCCCATCCATTGACTCCATCTACACCTCCCACTGCCTGGGGAAAGTGGGCAGCATAATCAAAGACCCCTCCCACCCGGCTTACTCACTCTTCCAACTTCTTCCATCGGGCAGACCATGATGAGTGACACCCTCTGCAGATTGTATTGTAGGGCTCCATCAGTCCAGTCCTGACACTGGAACCTCACCTTCAGCATCTCTATGATGCTCCTCCAAAGTGCAAGTAGCAGAATGTGCCACATTGTACCTTGTCTCAGCTGCACCCTGAGGCATCCGCACAGGCGTCATCAGCCATGTCCTCAATGGATAGCCCTTGTACCCGAAGAGCCAACTCTGTAGCTGTTGCGGACACTGAAATGTGGCAGGGGCCTGAGAGTGGCTCAAGATGTATGAATTGTGCACATTCCCTTGGAACTAAGCGGAGGATGGGCTTGATGTGATCACAGACCAGCTGAACATTCAGTGAGTGGAAGCCCTCGTGGTTCACAAACTGCACTCCTTGATGCCATGGGGATCAGAAAGCCATATGAGTGAAGTCAATGGCACCCTTTATGTGTGGAAAGCTAGACACTTGTTCAAAGCCCATCGCTCTGGCATCCTCCCTTGCCAGATCCTGATCAAAACAGATGGAGTTATATGCCCTTGCGAAGATTGCATCCGTCACCTCCTAGAGACACTTATGAGCAGAGGCTTGAGAGATGTTGTGAAGGTTGCCCTGGAAGGAGCCATTCATGTAAAGGTTGAGCATGGTTCAAACATTGAACGCCACTGGCTTTGGATGCCCTCCAAGTCCCCTTGAGCAGCCAGTTCCATTGACATGCAAAGTCTTCAATGGCATTGGTTCTCATTCATTTGCAGGAATGTCAGGCGCTGTTCTGAACACCTAGCATCTAGCAAGATGCCTCCGAGCGATGGTTCTCTGGGGTTCCTCCTCTGCCTGCGGAGAAAACCCTGCCACTGTTTCCTCCTCAAGGCTTTGCTCATGCCTTTGGTGAGCCTGGTGCCTCTGGTGATTCCTTGTTCTGTCCTATCTATGAGCCAGAAAAATGATCACCAGTTCAACCAGCTCATCTCTCCCTCATTCACCTCCCTGCAGTATCAATGAGAGAGACTTGATGGTTACCATTTGTCACTGAAGGTGCTCTGTTTGCTCAATCATCATCGGGAGCTGCTTTTTTCAAGGGTCACTGATTCATGTCCTGGCCACCACATTGATGCACAGTCCTTCAATCATTTGAATGGGCAATACCCCACATAACTCTTGTCCATACTAAGTGATCAAGTGGCTACATCATTGGCCATTCTACTGCATCCCAAGCTCTCATCTCAGAAAAAATACTGTCCGAAGCTTCACTCCAAGGCCCCGCGTGCAACCCAGTCTATAGCGGGTGGGGGTAATTTGTCAAAGCGCTCCTCAGCGCACAGCTAAGGGTTCGGAGCACTGTCCCCAGGCAGAGTGCCATTGGTAACTGTCTAGCAGAATATATTTGCTTGCCCAATTGGCCAATGGTGCAAGGAACCATGGCAGTCAGTGATTTTGGAGGTCAACGTGGGCAGCACTGACACACATCAATGGTGATTGAGTGGGCAGACTTGCATGAGCAGTTAGACTCCTGGTACTTCAATTAATTTACAGCTGAATGATCTCAGCTGCAACAGGATGATTATTACCAATAAGTCTTTCACTTACCCTTGTCTGTCTCCAGAGCCCCTCACCTCCAAAATTTGAATGGGATCTATCAGTCCATGATGAATTGTCAGCCACCCGCCACACTGGCCCAGACTCTAGTTCCTCAGGGAGGCCCTTCCAAGAAGCCTGTGGCCCAGTAGCAGAAGGCAGCCTCAGGAATGGTGATTTTCACATTTATAAACCTTCCTCTTGTTAGCCTGGAGTCTTCACCCAGCTAGCCTTCCATGTTTTCTCCTACTAAATTTCAGTCTTCCCCGTTAGCCTTCCTTGTTTCCCGCTGCTAGACATTGCCTGGCAGGAAACATGGCCCACAACTGATGAGGGGAAGGGGCGATCGCGGCAAGCTTTCCCGTCAATGTAAAACACGACTTTGACCTGCTCCCGATGTTTTCTGGTCCCACCACCGAATTGCCTAAGGAAAATAGGAGCATAAAATCCCACCTGTTCTGTGAAAAAAGTGCCTCCTAAATCTACCCCTGAATCACTTTGCTCTAACTTACAATTATTCACTGTTGTTCAAGACTTTCCTGCTGGTAAAAACATTTCTCCATTTTCCCCACACTACTGATCTCATGAATTATCTTTACAACTCAGTTAGATCTTCCCTTAATCTTTTTTACACAAGGAAAGACAAACCTAGTCAATGCAAGCTGACGTTGTAATTTAAGTACTTTAGTCCTGATGTTATTCCAGTAAATATAACTGCACCCGGTTTGATAATCTTTATTGTCACAGGTAGGCTTACATTAACACTGCAATGAAGTTACTTTGAAAAGCCCCTAGTCGTCACATTCCGACACCTGTTCGGGTACACAGTGGGAGAATCCAGAATGTCCAATTCACCTAACAGCACGTCTTTCAGGACTGGTGGGAGGAAACCGGAGAACCCGGAGGAAACCCACGCAGACACGAGGAGAACGTGCAGACTCCGCACAGACAGTGACCTAAGCCGAGAATCGAACCTAGAACCCTGTCGCTGTGAAGCAGCAGTGCTAACTATGTACTATCGTAATATCTCCTTCCTGAGGGGTGGTGGCCTACACTGAATGCAATACTCCAGATGGAGTACTCCAGAGGTTTATACAATTGTAGCTTTACTTCCATCCCGTTCGAGGACTGAACCTACTATGGAAATCACCTGATTTCCACTTTACAACCAATGAGCTGTAGCGGTTGCAATTTTCCAACAAGAATTCCCTGCAAACCACACTGTGAACTGGGATCAACAGATGATTGAATCTTCCTTTATTATCTTGGGGAGGGCGTGGGGGTCCTCCTCTACGGGGGAGTTTTTACTGAACTTGATTCAAATCAAATTACATTGATTGTCAGCAGTTGTCAAAATCAGCTTTTAAAGATGGATCTTAGGAAAGGCCTTATTGCTTGCTGCAAACCCCATAGGAATTCTCATGCTCTCTCGCAATAGCTGCTGAAATTCTCTGGGATTTTTTTTTTCCCGGAGCTCTACAGCGTACGCCACGTGTCAGGACGAGGCGATGCCAAAGAAAACAAGCCGTAATCTGAGAGCTGATGCTTGTCAACATTCCCTGTTGTAAGGCAGCACTCAACACCGTGATCAAAATGAGATTCTAGATGGCCAGTGATGCCAGGAGATGCACACACACAAGGCCAGATGGAAAGCCACTGCAAACATGACCCAGCCAATGATCCGCGGCCTTTGTTGACACTTCGCCTCGGCACCTGGCAGAGCTGCTTTTCCAGGGCTGCAGGGCACCTCCAGCAATTCTCACATCTGATAAACACCAGCAGATTGGCTCTGGGATAATTTTCCAGACTCCTGAAGAGAAATAAAGGAATTCTTTCAGTGGAGCCAGGCTCCTGCTCACAGTCCCTGTTATTTTTGGCCTCCTGATCTCCAGTATGGTTCAGACCTCATTCTGTGTCATTTCAAAAAGCCTTTTTTATTTAGTTCCCTATATAGAGCCCAGCCTGTGCGAATGATTAAATTGCTGCAATTTACTATAACTCTTTGAATTTCAAGGCCCGTTAGTGCTCGGACAGATTTTTCTTTGGCCCAATGAGCAGCTTTATAATGCACTAATTCTTCAAAGAAAGAAAACATATGAAGTGGCGTTTTGGCTGCCAGTGTTTATATGTGGATACAATATAGTCCCTTGTTCCTCAGAATGGGATCGCGTTACCGGGGACGATTTACCGAGAACCTTATGGAAAAAAAACTGGACTTGCGTTCAGTTGGCTTGCAACAATAAAGATGACAAAGGTCAAGAACGTTTTGTTGAAAGAAACAAGAAGTAAAAAGCTCCATTTCCATCTGTACCTTTTCTGTATTTTCACATCCCCCATCAGCCTTGCCCCCCCCCCCCCCCCCCCCCCCCCCCGTCACTCACAGCGCTAAGCTACGGTCTAATTAGCATTCTCCAACACCCCTACCAGGTGAACATCCTTCACAATGTAAGAGTTGGGGGGGGGGGGGGGGGGGGGGGGGTTCATACCGTCTAATCCAAACTGTTTATGTTTGGTAGCTGCATACACAAACTCTATCCAGCAGGTGGCACTGGGTAGCAGTTGGGACTGACTTAACCTCTGTAACTACAACTTAACCTCTGCAACCCAGCTGAGATCTGTTCATCTGTTCACGAACTGTGAATCAAACCAGCAACCCTCTTGGTCTGTACAGAACATATTTAGACGCGCTTCCCAGGGATGCCATTGAGAGATCTATAGCCCCTGTTAGCCCTTAAGGAGACTCAGGGTGGCCCTAAATTCATCAACCGGCCTCCCAAAAAAACAAATAGGAGTGCCGCTTGACTAGAGGAGCACAAGTAATAAAATCCAAATCATACAAAAGAAACAGAGTTCAATAAATTAGAATTTGATAAAGATGCCAACTAAGTCACCCTGCTGTGGTTCCCACTGGTCAGGGAACCAACCCCTTCTAAACCCACAGCCATCCATATTGTTCATGAATGGAGTCAGGATTTGGATGTGGAAATGATATTTTTAATGGGGTGGGATTTAGCCAGCGCGATGCCCCCGGCACGGATTTGGGCATACCGGGTAATTAGCGGCAAAGGCCAAACTCGAGATTCGTGTCGGGCGCGAACCAGATGTAATTCACCCCAGCCCACTCCCAATGACAAGTTCCGGAACACGCCCAAAAATAGCGAGCATATCATTAACACTCACTTGCATTCATTTCAAACCTATTAGTGAGATTGAAGTCGAATGCAGCAACCTCGCGGCAATTGCCTGATTCCCCAGCAAGAAATCATGTGGCCGTGGTTTAGCACCCCTTTTCAAAAACACGACGCTGGCGTGACCGAGGGGAAGTGAGGAGGTGGGTAACCATTTCCATTTTCCACCAGGTCGGGGTCTACTGGGTTCGGGTGGGTGGGGTTGAACAGCTTTGCGCCTGTGAGACCTTCAGGCCATCTGTAAATATTGCGGACACTCATAACCGGGGCAACCACTGTTGCAGCCTGTCTGTCCTTCCGAACTCTGCCTGGACAGAGCCCTGCTGTGGTTTCTCTCCGAAAAGCCAATTTCACTCCCTTTGACTGGGAGCAGCCTCTAGCTTCACAGTTGAAGGTTATTTCAATTAAAGAATTCGCCTTGTTAGTTCTCAGAGCACTTTACAATCCTCAGCTCTCAAGTGCCTCCTTGAGGGCACACATGTCTTGCCTCAGAGGATGATTAGCGCACTGCATTTCAAACAACCTTTGATGCCTAACAGTGTGTATGAACTCGAGGAGCATCAGCACCATAGAGGGAGCTACCAACAATAAAACACTGAGAGCAGAGCTTCAGCACTGGGGATCCTCTCGCGGCCAAAGGGTAATTGTGTGGACCAGGGGAGGGCACACTAGCATGGTCTCCCTAATGTTCCCGGCACAGCTCTGGGGTCTGCGGTCTTGGAGTTTTTGATATGGCAGCGAGGGGGTGTGAGACGTCAGGGTGGGGAGGTTTGTGGGATTTGAGGATCCAATAACTGGTTGTCAGTCTGGCTCCACGCACCCTGAAGACCCGGCCGCTCATCTGGCTGAGGAGAAACCTGGAGTGGGAGGCCAGCGATGGTCTGAGGTGCACAGGTGTTGTTGGTCATTCAATGAGATGATGGACACCATGTGCCGCAGAAGACAGTGCAGCTCCTGTACCACGTCCTCGCGGACGTCCTCGCGGACGTGGCACCCCATGGAGGAAGAGGACACCCACTCCCAGTGGCGGCGAAGGTCACTGCAGCCCTCAACCTTTTCGCCACCGATTCATTCAAGGGATCGAGCTGCATTCCTGTGCTGCATTTCACAATCTACAGCCCACAGCTGCATTCAGGACGTCACAATGCCCTGTATGCCCGGTCATCAGACTTTATCACCTTTGAACTGGACCAGCCCCACCAAGGTGCCCGGGCTGCAGGATTTGTGCTATCGTCAGGATGCCCCAGGTCCAGGTGGCAATTGATGGCACGCACGTTGTCCTACACCCACCGGGGCATCAGGGAGTACCCTTTATTAACAGGAAGGGGTTTGCCTCCCTGAATGTTCAGATTGTGCAACCACCACCTCCGTATCATGTACGTGTGTGCCCGTTACCCTGGGAGTGTGAATGACAACTACATCTCGTGCGGCACTCGCAGATCTCTGGCATATCCGAGAACCACCCCAGGTAGATAGGTTGGCTCTTGGGGAACAAGGGATACCCACTGAGGTCCTGGCTGATGACGCCATAGCGAAGGCCTGAGACCGCTGCAGAGACCAATTATATTGAGGCCCATGCTGCCATTGACCAGTGCATCGGACAGCTCGGTTCTGAGCCTTGACCACTTGTGGTGCACTGCAGTACACCGCCCAGAGGGTCTCCTGCTTTGTGGTTGTCTGCTGTGCCCTCCACAACCTGGCACAGCAGCGGGGCAACATACTGGAGGAGGAGGAGGAGCGACATATGGCCTCGTCTGAGGAGGAGGATCAGGAGGGGCTGGAGTATGAGTCCAGGAAGAGCCGGAGGATGGTGCTCAGACGGCGGCAAGGGCCCAACTGGCCAGGAGGACCAGGGAGGTCCTCATCATTGCCCGATTCTCGTAGGACGACGCAGTGTCCATCAGCTCAAATCCCTCCCCCATAATTTCCCTCCCCCTCCCATCCTTCCTTCTTCCTCCTGCTTCCCCGTTTCCCTCCTTCCTCCAATCTCCCCTCCAATCCCTCCCTCTCCCGTTTCACCCCTTCTCCCCATTTCCATCCTTCCCCCTCCCCCTCAAGCAGACCACCCCCAAGATAACCATCAGAGGTGGAGGCTGCTTTCCGCACCCTGTGGCCTTTGATGCCCTTGACAGACATCCTGTGGAGGATCTTGAGCCGGTGGGCCATGGCCAACTTACCGGTGTCACTGGAGTCGCCTGTTCTGCCCGCTGACCTTGAGATGCGCTGGTGGCGGGGAAGGGGCAAGTATTCGGAAGAAATGGAGACTGTCGTTGTCTCCTTGGCGGTAGGCACCAGGTCGGCCTCCAGAGCTTGCTCCTCCCTGGCAATGGCAGTAGGGCCTTGGAGGACTCCTTGGGATGGTTCGACAGACGGAGTGAGCTCCAGAGGCCTCTGAGCCATCTCGCTTTGCCAGTCCTGGCGGCTCCCCATTGTCTGCACTATGCTCCTCCATGACTGGCCCATGCAGTGCCACGGCAAAGTACCCTGTGTCTGAGACATGTCCCTCATCGACTGGGACATTGGATTTGTTTATTGTCACGTGTACCAAGGTACAGTGAAAAGTATTTTTCTGTGAGCAGCTCAACAGATCATTAAGTACATGAAAAGGAAAGGAAATAAAAGAAAATACATAATAGGGCAACACAAAGTACTCAATGGCCATCTTGTGCCATGTGTCAAGGCCCACAGCCATGGTCCTCAAATACCGAGCCATGCCTTGGGCACTGCCACTCAAAATGCAAACGTCGTGCTCCAGGTTTCCCACTGCGGTCACCACCCTAGCAGTGTTGGCCTCGGTGCCACGCATTGTTGGCATCAACTCCTGCAATCAAAGCCTTTGGGACTTCTACAATCTGCTATGCAGTCGCTGGAAAATCGCTGACATCCCCTCCAGAATGTCACAGCTCTGGCCTATCATCTGCATCAGTTCTGGGAGAACCTTGTCCAGAGGCTCAGCATGTGGCTGGGACCCAGCTGAGTCCTGAGATTCAGCAGACCTCTGACTGCTGCCCCCCTTGGATGTTCCTGCCTCCACCTGATGGCATCAGCAACAATGTGGCGCTCACCGGGTTGTGCCCCAGAAGCCTGTTCACTAATATGGACCACTGAGGTGTGTCTCTGCACTGGTGGAATGTGGGGGTGAGTGCTGCGACGCCTTGATGGTGGTCTACTCGGAGCCCCCCTCCGAGGTGGTCTCTTGGGTGGCAAGGGGGAGGGGGGGGGGAAACAACTCTGGATGGTCAGGCCTCATCATCTTGTGAAATATGGTCAGTGTGAGGGAAGGATAATTTTGTCTGACATGAACTACTCACTTGAGACAGGTATCCTGGGTGAAGGGGCAGTGGATCCTCACCTCTCTGGCACAGGCGAATCTCACTGTTAGTTTCTCCTCGGTCAACCCTGCGATCTCCAGGGCCCTTTCCTCATAGGCGGTGAGGACTCAGATTTCTGGCATCCTGCCCCCCCATCCTGGCCCTTTCCCGCTTATTATGGGCTACCTTCCGCTGCGGGGACAAAGAGAAGACTTTTTGAGCCACACGCCTGATGGGTCAGGGGGTTCTATAGCAGGTGGCACGTGTGGGCACTGCACCTGGATATGAAGGGCTTCTGCAGTTGGGTGCCAGGGGGTTCTGAAGAGCAAGCACGAATATTGGATGAGGGGAGTGTGCGAGGAGTCAGCCCGTGATTTAGGAATTAGTTTTAGGAATTTGAGTGGTGGCCGGTGGAACTGATGCCAGGAGCGAGGTCATAACTTACCCTTGCCACTCAGTGGAAGTCGTTGGTCTTCTTCCAACATTGGACGGCAGTCCTGCTGGCCATGCTGCCCGCACTGACAACTGCTGCCTCCCAGGCGGTACTGCTGACCCTGTTGCTGGTCGTCTGACCCCCTCATGAAACAGGGTGCCCCGCCTCTCATCCACAGCAGTGAGAAGCCTGGCCAGGTCTGCATCCCCAAAGCGAGGAGCAGGTCTGCGCGTTGCCATGCTTGTGTGTTGACTGAGAGTGAGTGGGGATGGAGCGTTTAAAAGCAGCTCCCCCTTGTTAGCTGCGAGACGCTGAGGTACGAGACTGGTGAATCAGACGGCGAGACAGTCGGTAATGGCGAGAAGCTTGTGAGGGTTCATTTCTGGCATTAAGTGCCATTGTAGATGGCAACTTCGGCAACATGGACATCGAGAAACACCCCGCCAATCATGCCCAAAATGACACTCAGAGAAGTGTCCGTTGAATCGCGATCAATGTTTTTGTGAGGCACTTAAGATACAAATTGAGCAGAAGCCCACACCACAGTAACAAGTGAAGTGGAAATATTATTGTACTGAGGTCAGAGCTGTCAGGTGTTGGAAATGATAATCGCCTAGTTCCCGTTCACAATTTCAGACCTAATTTTAGGCATGTCAAAAATGGAAACAGCTGAACATGTCTGAATGAATTTGCAATTGTCACTCTCTCCAGTCAGAATTATACTGCTACAATGTGCACAAGATGAAAAACTCTGGCAAAAAGTGTGCAGGGATGACAGCCCTGGCCATAGCCTCACCAGCCTCAGTGAATGGCCTCATGTCCACAATGTAAATGGGCTACAGAGTGAAAGGTACAAGTCAAAATGGCAAGAATGCGGCATTCACCTTGGTTTCCCCTTTCTGGATTCACAAAGTAACGAAGTGTTTGTATATATTCCTTTGTAATGTCCCTCAGGGTGGCCCCACACGCTCTGCAACCAATGAGCTGTAGAAGTTGCACAGTGGGGAAACACAACAGCCAATTCCGCAAACAGCAATGAGTTGAACGATTGCTTGAACACTTCCTGGTGGGGAGGGTTAAAAGGGTATTTTGGTCTGAATATCAAGGGATCTCCAGCCATTTTAAAATAGGGACTTTTCCCATCCACCTGAACAAGCGGACAGGACCTCAGTTGATGCCACAGATGCAAAAGGTTGCCACCTCTCACAGTGCAGCACTCAGTCCTGCACCTCCTGCACCTCTGCCCTCACCCCCTCTCCTCCCCCTCAGCACCAGGATAGAGTCCCTCCTTGTCCTCACTTTTCACCCCACCAGCCTCCGCATTCAAAGAATCATCTTCCGCCAACTCCAGCATGGTGCCACATCATTCCCTCATTCCCCATCAGCATTCTGCAGGGACCGTTCCCTCCGGGATACCCTGGTCTGCTCCTCCATAATCCCCAACACCTCACCCTCTTCCCATGGTACCTTTCCATGCAATTGCAGAAGGTTTAATACTTGCCCCATTACCTCCTCACTGCTCACCATCCCAGGCCCCAAACATTCTTTTCACGTGCACCTCCTTCAATCTGGCCTATTGCATTTGCTGCTCCCAACGCAGTCTACTCTACATTGGAGAGACGAAACGCAGACTGGGTGACCGTTTTGCAGAACACCACCTTCGGCAAGACCGGTAGTTCCTGCAGATGGGCACAGCTGGAAAATCCCACCCATTCTGTTCCCTTCATCAAACCTTCTCTGTGACTTTACCAATAAAAATCAGTGAGATAAGTCAAGTATGATGCGGCTTTAAAAATCTGCACTGCCTCTCCTCAATTAATTCAAACCTCCTCAAGTGCCCTGTTGATCATTTCTCAGATTTTTGCTTTTGAAACCTTACTCGCCACTGATGTTAGCGTGTTCGTCGTAGCAACACAGTGCTGAGATCCTGGTGGCCTGAAGTTCGAAAAGCTGGGCTCTGAAATACCAAGTGCTTCAGCGCAGAGCTCTCAGCTGTTCATATAGAGCAGGATGTGCACCGTCGTCCCAAATTGTGGAATGGGCCTCTTCATGGAAGGTGGGTCACACCTGCACAGGAAAATCAGCAACACCCACTGTAAATGGTCAGCAGGTGTCAAGGTCACTCGTATGGTGGGTCAGAGATTGACCAAGAGCAGTGGGGAAACAATTTAAAACTGCTCCAAAGGGTGTTCTGTGACACCAGGGGAAAGGGAATCAATGCCACGCTCATTCCCCTTGCCTGACTGACATCTGGGCCGTTAACTTCCAAGGCCCTCGGTGATGAATTAGCTTTGTCCCACAAAAGGAATCCTTTCTGAGGGCCTCGATGGAACTCGTGCCAACTCTCAGCAGGCTAGAGTTACCTTGAGGCCTTCCCTGGGTGTAATGAGCAGAACCCCAAGAGCAGCCCAGGAACACTCCCCTTGCAGGGAAGAGAGTGACGTGAACTGTATACCCAATATCTCCACACCAGACCAAAATGGAAGTTAAATGATGTTAGCAAGCAGGTAGAACTGGCGCATTGCAGTCAATATACATCAACTCTCCACCCCCTCACCTGCATCGTTGGAGATGCTTAGGGGGGGATTTAATCACAAGTCTTTTTTAAATTGATGATCGGTTTTGATAGAATGAGAAAAAACGATTCTTTCAAGTTGGTGGGTCAGTGATGAGAGTGAGGAAAGACGTTCCTTTGCACACAGGGTGTTGCTGCATTGAACCATTAGCCAAGAGAATGGTTGAGACAGATTACACCTTTTAAAGAAGAACTATGTAAAGTGGAAGAAAATATGGGGAAAGAGCAGGGCAGAGGAATTTGTTTCCGATCGCCCGAGTAAATAGCCAGGAGAAACTTTGTTTTACCTTCTCTGATTCTGTAAAAGGGACGAGAATGGTGACATCCCTTTTTACACAGGTCAGTTCAAAGTACACAAGTGTCAGGACAACATCACACAGCCGCACAACAACAGAGGAATGAAAATGCTGCTGGCAGTGACGGACACCCTCCTGGGGGAGGGGTGAACTTTAACCTCATCGACCGGCTGAGGGATGTTTTATCGGTTGAGATCAAAATTGAACAGGACATTGTTCACAGGGAAAAGGAAAGATAATCAATTTACTGAGTGTTTTGTCGGCCAAAACATTTCTGTTTTCTATTAATAAAATAAAGAAACATGAGTTTTCCGAATGAGCTTTAAGTAAAGGCAATTTTTATTTGACAGATATGAATAGGGCTCTTGTCTCCTTTTAGCTCATGCAGCTTGAAGTAACTAGCTTCCTTTGCAAAACTCTTTTCCCAGCCTGATAATAAACAATTGGGGGAAAGTACACACTGAAGGCATCTTGTACCATGGCAGACAAATGTGAATTGGTTTTATTGGGTCTGCTTAAGGCAAGGTCCAATTAGTGGATTCCTATGAAGCATTCACTTCCTGCTATTTAAAGCTCTGGTACTGGGAGAAACTAAGTTCACAATGCAGCTGATTCCACTTAAATAAATGCCAGATAACACTGAATTAGGACAGTCTTTCATGCCTTCCTTTCATCAACTATGATCAGTGTTCCTCTTAAGTTTTCCCAGAGGCGCCAAGTAAACTGCCCCACATATTGCAACATCAAGAGCGTGTGGCAATCAATGATTAGTCTCGCTGACACAGCATTCCCTGTACACAACCTCTTCTAGTGGGAATAGCGGCTAGAGTCAGCCAATCACATTACGATATCATGACAGTGCACAGATATAGGTACAAGTGCAGGTTGTACATGATCATCTGTCACCAAAATATCTGCCTATTTCAGGGGGCGGCACAATATCACAGGGGTCAGCATTGTTGCTTCACAACACCAGGGACCCAGGTTCGATTCCCGGCTTGGGTCATGTCTGTGCGGAATCTGCACATTCTCCCTGTGTCTGTGTGGGTTTCCTCCGGGTGCTTCGGTTTCCTCCCACAAGTCCCCAAAGAAGTGTCGTTAGGTGAATTGAACATTCTGAATTCGCCCTGTGTACCCGAACAGGCACCGTAGTGTGGCGACTAGGGGCTTTTCACAGTAACGTCATTGCACTGTTAATGTAAGCCTACTTGTGATATTAATAAAGTTTATTATTATTATTCAGCCAGTGGCAGTCAGGTAATTCAGGCTTACAAGACAAGAGAGAGGAATACGGCAAGTACAATTCATCAAAATCCAAATAACACACAGTACTGACTCTGCCTCAATCAAACAACAACATTGCTGACACTCCCCTCAATCAGACAACACACATTGCTGACACTCCCCTCAGACAACACACATTGCTGACACTCCCCTCAATCATACAACACACATTGCTGACACTCCCCTCAATCATACAACACACATTGCTAACACTCCCCTCCATCAGACAACACACATTGCTGACACTCCCCTCAATCAGACAACACACATTGCTAACACTGCTCTCAATCAGAAAACACACATTGCTGCCACTGCTCTCAATCAGACAACACACATTGCTGACACTGCCCTCAATCAAACAACACACATTGCTGACACTCCCCTCAATCAAACAACACACATTGCTGACACTCCCCTCAATCAGACAACACACATTGCTGACACTCCCCTCAATCAAACAACACACATTGCTAACACTGCCCTCAATCAGACAACACACATTGCTGACACTGCCCTCAATCAGATAACACACATTGCTGACACTGCCCTCAATCACACAACACACATTGCTGACACTGCCCTCAATCAGACAACACACATTGCTGACACTGCCCTCAATCAGACAACACACATTGCTGACACTGCCCTCAATCAGATAACACACATTGCTGACACTGCCCTCAATCAGGCAATACACATTGCTGACACTCCCCTCAATCAGACAACACACATTGCTGACACTCCCCTCAATCAGGCAACACACATTGCTGACACTGCCCTCAATCAGGCAACACACATTGCTGACACTGCCCTCAATCAGACAACACACATTGCTAATGTCATAATATCCACTCATGTATATCATGAGATGCGGACAGGCAGTGATTGACACACAGGATAACCAATGAACACACACGACACAGAACAACCAATCACCAGACAGGACACCACCACTATAAAGCCCACAGGGCATCTCCCTCTCTCACAGGACATGGCTAGGGAGATAGTCACAGTGCACAGGCCAATGAACATCATCGCCATGTGATAGAGAGCTCGTCTGGTCAAGCCAGTAGGAGGTTATCAGTTAGGTTAATAGAGTGTCAACCCACAGCAGATTATGTACAGCAATCAACAGGTTCAATAAAGCAGTGTTGGACCATCTCCTGTGTCGGAAGCCTGTTTCTCGTTTTACTGCATCCAATTGCAGTCGATGTTAGACCAACACAGATAACACATCATGGTACCAGGGAGCTATTAACACTAATGAACCTACCTCGAGTGAATCTGCAACGACCAGCACGCAGCCATCCAGTGGCATGGAAAAGGTCCAACCTCCTCCGCAACTCCGGATCTCCGGCAACCTCGGCGCCAACTGGAAAGTCTTCAAACAGAAGTTCCTCCTGTATATCGAGGCCTCCAGCCTCGAGGCAGCATCGGATGCCCGAAAGATCGTGCTGTTCCTGTCGACTGCGGGGGACGACGCCATCCACATCTATAACTCGCTCTCATTTGCCAATGGCAAAGACAAGACGAAGTTCAAGACGGTTCTGTAAAATTCGACAACCACTGCGACATTGAGGTGAATGAGAGCTTTGAACGTTACATCTTTCAACAGAGGCTTCAGGGTAAGGATGAACCTTTTCAGTCCTTCTTGACCCATCTCCGCATCCTAGCGCAGTCATGTAATTATGACTCAACAGCTGATTCTATGATCCGGGATCAGGTCGTTTTCGCGGTCCAGTCTGACTCCCTGCGGGAGCCGCAGCTCCTCAAAATCAAACAGTTGACCCTCTCCGTCGCCATCGAAACGTGCGTAGTCCATGAGCATGCCAGGAATTGTTACTCCCGCATCAGGGCGGCAGAAAATGCAAAACTAGTCTCCCACGAGGCAGAAAGGATGCAGGCCACCGCAAAAATGCAAGGCCTGAGCATCGAGGAGAGCGGCCATTTTGCACGCTTTTCCCAGGTCCCTGCGCAAGCGTGCCTTGACCAGGTCGACGACGAGGCCGACAACCCCGATGCGCATGTGCGAAAGTCGGCCGACCGCATTGCGCATGCACGATGGCGCACGGAACGCGTGCGTCAGCGTCATGACATGTCCAAATTGTGGCTCCGCCCATTTAAAGCGGCAATGTCCAGCCAAAGGAAGGCGATGTCTACAGTGTGGAAAGCCTGGGCATTACGCGGCCTTCTGCAGGTCCGCTCCACCGGCTAACAGCGAGTGATCCCAGCTGCAACGCAGACGTGTCCACTGCGTACAACAAGGCAGGTAGGATTTGGATCCCGATGCTGACTGCCTCGATTCTCCATACCGGGTGGGAATAATCACCACGCGTGAGCTGGCCTCCACCATGCCTGCAAACCACCTTTCAATCCTCACTGGATCCTGACGACGAGTGGTGTGCTGGTTGACCAGTCTCGCATCCGATTTAAATTGGACACTGGCGCATCTGCAAACCTCATATCAGTCGGACCTCGACAGCATCCGTGACCAACCTAGCATTCTTCCACCAGCCTGCCAGCTCCTTGACTACAATGGCAATGCCATAGCTGCCAGTGGATCGTGTCAGCTAGGTGTACCTCACAAGGCAATCAAAGTGACATTATGATTCGAGATTGTCCGGCCTGACAAGGCATCCCTGCTCAGTGCTCGCGCATGCAAACTCTTAAATCTGGTCCAGCGCGTCCATGCCATGTCCTCGACACCAGCGACTGCCTCGCCCAATGTAAATCTCCAGGCTGAGATAGACAACATTCTCACGCAATACCACAATGTGTTTGATGGAATGGGCACGCTCCCATATCGTTACATGATATTGCTCAAACCGAATGCCATCCCAGTCATCCATGCACTGCGCCGGGTGCCGGCTCCTCTCAAGGATCGTCTGAAAACGCAGCTATGAGAGCTCCAAGACCAGGATATCATCTCAAAGGTCACAAAACCAACAGATTGGGTCAGCTCCAGGGTCTACATCAAGAAGCCCTCAGGTGAACTCCGCATTTGCATTGATCCCAAAGACCTGAATCGCAATATCATGCGTGAGCACTACCCCATCCCAAAGCGTGAAGAGTTAACCTGTGAGACGGCTCATGCCAAATTCTTTACCAAGCCGGACGCCTCCCGTGGATTCTGGCAGATACAGCTTGGTGAGTCCAGTCGGAAGCTGTGCACGTTTAACACTCCGTTTGGCAGGTATTGCTACAACAGCATGCCTTTTGGTATCATATCAACTTCCAAAGTATTTGATCGCATAATGGAGCAAATGATGGAGGGTATCGAGAGGGTGCGAGTCTATGTGGACGACATGATCATCTGGTCCACGATGCCCGAGGATCACATCGCTCGCCTCAAACAAGTTTTCCAGAGGATTTATGAAAACGGCCACCAGCTCAACAGGGCCAAATGCTCATTTGGTCAATCCGCGATCAAGTTTCTGGGTGACCACATTTCACAGCAGGGTGTGCAACCTGATGCTGACAAGATGCTGGCAATCAATGCCATGAAGACCCAAGAGGACAAAAAGGCGGTCCTCCGTTTCCTCGGGATTGTGAATTTTCTCAGGAAATTCATTCCCAACATGGCATCCCACACCACAGCCCTCCGGCATCTCGTAAAAAAGTCAAGAGTGTTCCAGTGGCTTCCTGCACATCAAGCGGAGTGGCTTGAGCTGAAGGTGAAGCTCACCACAGCCCCAGTACTGGCATTCTTTGACCCAACCAAGGATACCAAGATATCCAGAGACGCAAGCCAGGACAGCATTGAAGCAGTGCTCCTACAACGAGACGACTCCTCGTCCTGGGATCCAGTGGCATACGCCTCCAGGGCCATGACTCCGACCGAACAACGGTATGCCCAGATCGAAAAGGAGTGCTTGGGTCATCTGACAGGAATAGTCAAGTTTCATGACTACGTATACGGCCTGCCAAAGTTCACGGTGGAAACAGACCACAGGCCGTTAGTCCACATAATCCAAAAGGATTTAAATGACATGACACCTCGGCTGCAGCAAATTCTTCTTCGTCTCCAGCGATATGACTTTGAACTCGTCTACACACCGGGTAAGGAGCTGATCGTCGCGGATGCCCTATCCCGATCCGTCACCATGCCGTGTGAACAGGGCGACTTCATTCGCCACATTGAAGCACAGGTGCAGCTGTGTGCCAGCAACCTCCCAGCCACTGATGAACAAGTTATACAAATACGCGAAGAAACTGCCAAAGATCCTCTACTGCAGCGCGTGATGAAACACCTCACTCATGACTAGCAAAAGGGGCAGTGCCCCCAGTTCTTCAACGTTAAGGACGAGCTGACGGTTGTTGAGGGGATCCTTCTTAAACTAGATAGAATCATTATTCCCCAAAGCATGCAAAACATGGTGCTCAGGGAGATCCATGAGGGTCACCTGGGGGTTGAGACATGTCGATGCAGAGCTCGGCAGGCAGTCTACTGGCCTGGCATCAGCCAGGACATTGCCAACACAGTCCTCAACTGCACAACATGCCAGAAGTTTCAACCAGCTCAGCCCAAGGAAACGCTACAACAGCACGAGATCGTGACCTCTCCATGGTCCAAGGTGGGGATAGACCTCTTTCACACCAATGGGCGTGATTACGTGCTCCTGGTCGACTACTTCTCCAGCTACCCGGAAGTGGTGAAACTGTCGGACCTCACGTCCAAGTCCGTCATCAAAGCCTGCAAAGAGATGTTTGCCAGGCATGGGATACCACTCACGGTAATGAGTGACAATGGCCCATGTTTCTACAGCCAAGAGTGGTCCGATTTTGCACGATCCTACCACTTTAGTCACATCACATCCAGTCCCCATTACCCGCAATCAAACGGGAAGGCTGAGAAAGGGGTCCATATTGTCAAGCTGTTGCTGTGCAAGGCTGCATACTCAGCCTCGGAATTCAACCTGGCGCTCTTGGCATACAGGGCAACCCCTCTGTCGACTGGTTTGTCTCCGGCGCAGTTGCTCATGAACCGCAACCTGAGGATGACTGTTCCAGCCATCCATGTTCCAGACCTTGACCACCTCACGGTGCTGCAGAAGGTGCAGCAATCCAGGGACCAGCAAAAGATCACGTATGATGCTCATGCCACGGATCTGCCTGCGCTGGCTCCAGACGATGTTGTTCGCGTTCAGCTGCCTGAGGGAGGTTGGTCAGCCCCAGCTGTTGTCATCAGACAGGCTTCTCCCAGGTCTTTCGTTGTCCAAATGGCTGATGGCTCCATTTTATGGCGCAACAGGAGGGCGCTGCGTAAAGTTCCCTGCCCATCACCCGACCGCACTTCTCCACATGTCACCATGCCTCCTCCGGACGTTTTGCACCACGAGGCCACCGATCTGGCAGCGATCCCACCTGTCCACAAGGCCACCGAGATGGCAGCCATCGCGCCAGTCCAGGTGCCGGCGTCCCCCCCTCCACCTCTGCGGCGATCGATGAGAATTCGTCGCCCACCAGAAAGACTGAATATACAGTCTTAAATCTTGTAAATTTTATTCAGTTTGCTCTGTATCTGCACGATAGACACCTTCCCATGTACATATGTTCATTCATTCCCCACTTGGACATAGTTATGCATTCATATACAGCCACGTTCCAAAATTTATTTTAAAAGGGGGAGATGTCATAATATCCACTCATGTATATCATGAGATGCAGATAGGCAGTGATTGACACACAGGATAACCAATGAATACACACGACACAGAACAACCAATCACCAGACAGGACACCACCACTATAAAGCCCACAGGACATTAAGGCTCTCCCTCTCTCACAGCACACGGCCAGGGAGATAGTCACAGTGCACAGGCCAATGAACATCATCACCATGTGGTACAGAGAGCTAGTCTGGTCAAGCCAGTGGGAGGTTATCAGTTAGGTTAATAGAGTGTCAACCCAGATTATGTACAGCAATCAACAAGTTCAATAAAACAGTGTTGGACCATCTCCTGTGTCGGAAGCCTGTTTCTCGCTTTACTGCATGCAGTCGATGTTAGACCAACACAGATAACACATCAGCTAACACTGCCCTCAATCAGACAACACACATTGCTAACACTCCCCACAGTCAGACAACACACATTACGAACACTGCCCTCAATCAGACAACACACATTGCTAACACTCCCCTCAGTCAGACAACACACATTGCTAACACTGCCCTCAATCAGACAACACACTGATGCACTATCAATTACGACGAGACGAGAGTAGAATGTAATCGAGTTTTTATTACACAGAGATGTGTGGCCTCCTACAGCAGCTGACAAAATGGCTGCTGTACGGAGAGCACACATATTTATACTCTGCCTACTGGGCGGAGCCCGCAGGCAGGGATCTACCCTCGTACCTGTAGTACAGGGGCCTTACCGTAAAACCCATATATACAATATAATACATCAGTGGGGATTACCACATTCACCCCCTGTTAAAAATGAGTCCAGAAGGGGTGGAGAACTATATACATACAAATTGCTTTTAAAAATCACAGCGAATGTTACAAGTTTAGGCGGTTCAGTGCCTTGATCTGTCGTCGAGAGCGCCGCAGTGCTGGTGGCGACACCGGCGTCGGTTGGTCTTCGTTGACTCCGGGAGCATGTCGAAATCCTCTTCATCCCCGGGTGGGAGCAAGGGAGGACGGACTGTCCCGGAGCGGGGGCTGCGGTGGGGTGCGCCGGGGGAAGGGAGGGTGGCACCGGGGCAGAGGGGGGGGGGGGTGTGGGGAACCAGCTGGTGCCAGGTCCCTGACGGAGACGGTGTCTTGGCGGCCGTCGGGGTACACTACATAAGCGTACTGTGGATTGGCATGGAGTAGCTGTACCCTCTCAACCAACAGGTCCGCCTTGTGATGTCACACATGTTTACTGAGGAGAACGGGTCCTGGAGCTGCCAGCCATGTTGGGAGCGAAACCCCGGAGGTGGACTTCCTTGGAAGGTAAAAAGACGTTCCTGGGGGTTTTCGTTAGTCGCAGTGCACAGGAGCAACCAAATGAAGTGAAGTGCGTCGGGGCGGACCTCCTGCCAGCGGGAAGCCGGGAGATTTCTGGACCGTAGGGCCAGCTGGACGGCCTTCCAGACCGTCCCATTCTCCCGCTCCACCTGCCCGTATCCCCGGGGGATGTAGCTGGTCGTCCTGCTCGAGGCAATGCCCCTGTTGAGCAGGTACTGGCACAGCTCATCGCTCATAAATGAGGATCCCTGGTCGCTGTGGACGTAGGCGGGGAAACCAAACAGAGTGAAGATGGTGTTGAGTGCTTTGATAACGGTGGCAGACGTCATATCGGGGCATGGGACGGCAAAGGGAAATCAGGAATATTCGTCGACCACACTGAGAAAGTACGTGTTTCGGTCGGTGGAGGGGAGGGGCCTTTTGAAGTCCACGCTGAGGTGTTCAAAGGGGCGGGAGGCCTTCACCAGGCGTGCATGGTGTGGCCGGTAGAAGTGCGGTTTGCACTCCGCGCAGACCTGGCAGTCTCTGGTGATAACCCTGACTTCCTCGATGGAATAGGGCAGATTGCAGACCTTTATGAAGTAATAAAAGTGGGTGACCCCTGGGTGACAGAGATCGTCGTGCAGGGTCCGGAGTCGGTCCACTTGTGCGCTGGCACATGTACCTCGGGATAGGGCATCTGGGGGTGCTCGTTGAGCTTACTGGGGCGATACAAAATCTCATAATTGTAGGTGGAGAGCTCAATCCTCCACCTCAAGATTTTATCGTTTTTGATCTTGTGTGTTGTTGAACATGAAGGCAACCAACCGTTGGTCAGTGAGGAGAGTGAATCTCCTGCCAGCCAGATAATGCCTCCAATGTAGCGCAGCTTCAACGATCGCTTGGGCCTCCTTTTCAACGGAGGAGTGCCGAATTTCGGAGGCATGGAGGGTGCGGGAAAAGAATGCCACGGGCCTGCCTGCCTGGTTCAGGGTGGCGGCCAGAGCGATGTCTGATGCATCACTCTCGACTTGGAAGGGTAGCGTCTCGTCGACCGTGTGCATCGCGGCCTTGGCGATGTCGGCCTTGATACGGTCGAAGGCCTGGTGAGCCTCGGCTGTTAGTGGGAAAACGGTGGAGTGAATGAGTGGGCGGGCCTTGTCCACAGAGTTAGGGACCCACTGGGCGTAGTATGAGAAGAACCCCAGGCATCGTTTCAGTTTCTTGGGGCAGTGGGGGAGGGGGAGTTCGATGAGGGGGCGCATGCGATCAGGGTCGGGCCCTAGAACTCTGTTCAGCCCCAACATAGCCAAGGATGGCTAATCTGTCCGTGTGAACACACATTTCCCCTTGTTGTCAGTGAGGTTGAGGAGAGTGGCGGTGTGGAGAAATTTGGAAAGGTTGGCGTCATGGTCCTGCTGGTCGTGGCCGCAGATGGTGACGTTGTCCAGGTACGGGAAAGTGGCCCGTAGTCCGTACCGGTCAACCATTCGGTCCATCTCCCGTTGGAAGACTGAGACCCTGTTGGTGACGCCGAAGGGAACCCTAAGGAAATGGTAAAGGCGGCCATCTGCTTTGAACACAGTGTATGGGCGGACCGCCATACGGATGGGGAGCTGGTCCACTGTCGAGAAGACCCGGTATTGTGCAATCTGATTGACCATATCAGATATGCGTGGGAGGTTGAGCTGCGTGTATCGATTGACGGTCTGACTGTAGTCAACGACCATCCTGTTTTTCTCTCCAGTTTTCACCACTATCACTTGGGCTCTCCAGGGGCTGTTGCTGGCCTCAATAATACTGTCCCGCAGCAGTCGCTATACCTCAGACCTGATGAAGGTCCTGTCCTGGGCGCTGTACCGTCTGCTCCTGGTGGCGACGGGTTTGCAATCCGGGGTTAGGTATGCACAAAGGGAAGGCGGGTCGACCTTTAGGGTTGCGAGGCCACAAACAGTAAGGGGTGGTAAGGGCCCGCCAAATTTCAGGGTTAGCCTCTGGAGGTTGCACTGGAAGTCCAGGCCGAGTAGCAAGGCAGCGCAGAGGTTGGGGAGAACGTAGAGACGGAAGCCGCTGACCCTGGATGGTGAGGGTGGCAGTGCAGTACCCCCGGATCGCCACGGAGTGGGATCCGGAGGCCAGGGAGATTCTCTGGTTAGCGGGGTGTACCGTGAGGGAGCAGCGCCTTACCGTATCGGAGTGGATGAAGCTCTCAGCGCTCCCAGAGTCTAGAAGGCAGGATATCTTGTGCCCGTCGACCTTCACCTTTGTCGAAGTGGTCGCGAGGTTGTGTGGTCAAGACTGGTCAATCGCGGATGGTCGGCGGCGGTTGCAGGCGATGAGCGGCGTAATGAGGTGACTAACGGGCAGGGGTCCTGAGGCAGGTAGGATGGCGGCGCCCAAAGGCCGCACCTGTCCTGGGGCAGACAAGATGGCGGCGGCCATTGGTTCTGAGGCAGGCAAGATGGCGGTGCCCACGGGCCGCACGTGGTCCAAGGAAGAGAGGATGGCGGTGCCCACTGGCCGCACGTGGGGGGTGCCGAGACAATAGCGGCGATTGAGCGGCCGCTAATGGGGTCCATGATGGGGTGGCCGTCTGCGGGGTCCACGATGCTCAGGGGGGGTGGGCCGCGCGGTCAGGAGCATAGGCCTGTACGCTGCGTGAGGCGACCGTAAGCGAGAGCGCTCGCTTTTTGGTCGGCGCGAGGTCAAGTGTGGCCCCTTCTAAGAGGCGCTGGCAGATGTAGTCAGACGCTATGCCCGTAACGAACGCATCTCTCATCAGCAGGTTCGAATGTTCAGTACCCAAAATGGCCTGGCAGTCAGAGTCTCTCACTAGGGCGAGCAGGGCATGCCAGAAATCTTCCACAGACTCACTGGGAAGTTGGTGCCGTGTTGATAGGAGATGCCTGTTGTAGATTTTGTTGGTCCGCTGAGCGTAATTCTCCTTCAGTAGAGCCATGGTTTATGCGTAGGTCAGAGCATCCTGGACGAGGGAAAAAACGTTGGAGCTCAGCCGTGTGTACAGAATCTGGAGCTTGTGCGCTTCTGGGATTGGGTGCAGACCCAATGTATGCTTCAAAACAGGCTAGCTAATGTCCAAAGTCTTTTTTGGCGGTGTCTGCTTGAGGATGCAGCTACAGGCGATCCGGCTTGATGCGGAGGTCCATCTCTGAAAAATCTTAGTGTAATAAATTGATGCACTATCAATTGCGACAAGACGAGAGTAGAATGTAATCGAGGCTTTATTACACAGAGATGTATGGAATCCTACAGCAGCTGACGAAATGGCTGCTGTGCGGACAGCCCACACCATTATACACCGCCTACCGGGCGGAGCCAGCAGGTAGGGATCTACCCCCGTACCTGTAGTACAGGGGCCTTACCGTAAAACCCATATATACAGTATAATACATCAGTGGTGACTACCACACACACAATCCTAACACTTCCCACAATCAGACACCACACACTGCCCAGGAACATCTTCCTACTTAGATCTAACCTGACCTACATCCCCAAGGCCTTTTTCAAAGCACTAGACGAACTAATCATGACTTTCGTCTGAGGGGGGAAGAATGCCAGGATCCCAAAGAAAGTCTTGCAAAAAACAAAGTCCGGGGGGGGGGGGCTAGCCCTCCCAAACCTACAGTTCTACCACAGGGCAGCGACAGCCGAGCGAATAGGGGATGGATGAAGGAGCCAGAAGCCGAGTGGGTGCACGCGGAGGAGGCCTCCTGCATGCGGACTTCTCTCCGGGCCCTCGACATGGCCGCACTCCCATCCCCACTGATAAATACTGTAGCGGGATCCCCCTTTCTAACTCCACCCAACGGGCTCATATTGGGCTTGACACCCCTTTGTCCAAGCCCCACCACTACCCGGGTGATCCTCTCTCTCTTACCGGTGGACTCACAACCACCTTGCGCCTACTCCACTTGCGCAGCGCCCCCGGGAGAGAGAAGAAAGGAAAGTTTCTGCCCACCTTTATCTGGCAGTCTTTCCTGAGTGGGCGGTTTCGAGGCGCCCAGGGTACCCCTCGGTCCTAGACACCGGAATTATGGTAAGGGATATGTACTATTGTGACTTGGCCAGAGATCGTTGGTGAGGAATTGAAAACTCAAAACAGACTCCAATGGAAAGCCAAATATAGGTATTTATTAAACGTTCAAGGTCAATATCACCAAATGCTAGAAAACACCACAAAATGCCTCATGCTTTACAAAACTATGACTATGGAAGGAATACTAAACGGGCACCACGTAAAAGCTTACTTTATACAATTTTAGCAGTGTCTTAAAACTATGATAGATGCGTGCAACCCCATTTCCCCAAAAGTCTCATCCACTATAGTAATATTGGGAACTTCGCCAACTTCCAGAGGATATTCACAATCCAAATTCAAACTTAAACTGCTCAGTGGGTCTCAGGCTGCGGGCTGGAACAAAATGAAAGGCAGGCACCAGGAGCACGATGATGATGAGCAGCAGCGAGGAGAGAAGAGTCACAAAAAGGAAGCCACTGCTGGCCGGTCTGACCATCCTTTTTATACACCAAGTAAAGGCTGCGGCCTTATCTGCTACTGTGATCTTCAGTCCCCATTGAAGCATACGTGGGCTTAACCTCGTTATCTTCGGTATCAGGTGGGCTTAATTGCACCCTATTGTCCCTCCGGAGGTTGCTGAATGCTATCCCATTAAGGAAATGGGTTCTATCTTCCCTCTGGGGCAGGGCCATCAGCGCCTGTATTGAAACTAACCCAGGTGCATTGTTCTTCTGCCGGTCTAGTCTGGTGATGTCACAAACTCCTTTATCTTGCAGATAAACTAATCACCGGCCTGTCTGGGTTTCTGCTGCTTGTGGATTTCGAGAGTTGCCTCTCTAAACACACACACAGGGCTGAGGCTGCTGGGAAGTTTAGTCAAGGTCCTGCAGCCCCAAACATGGCTGTTTTTTACTGCTTTCAAGTTCAAAGTCCTTTTCCCAGCTCGTAAAAGGCTCGAATCTTGCCCGGAAAACCTACAATACTCCAGCAGCCCGGTGGTGATAGCCACCCTCCAATCCTGAAACCAACTACGGCAGCAATTTGGCCTGAACAAAATGTCGGAGAAAGCTCCCATCTGCAACAACCATAGGTTCACACCAGCGCTGACTGACGCCACCTTCAAAAAGTGGGGACAGGATGGCAGGACACTGACAGTCAGGGACCTATATATGGATGGCAGGATCGCAACACTGGGCGAAAGGACGGAGAAATTCCAGCTAGCCAGGGGGAATGAGCTAAGGTACCTGCAACTCAAAAACTTTGTACGAACGGAGACAAGGATGTACCCACAACAGCCACGACAGACATTACTGTAAGAGTTACTGGAAGCATCCTAGATAAAGAAAACTGTAGTGACATGTATGACCGACTGGTAGAAAGGGCCGACACCACACTGGACACAACAGGAAAGAATTGGGAGGACCCGGGGATTGAAATAGGGTGGGGACTCTGGAGCGAAGCACTGCATAGGGTCAATTCCACCTCCACGGGCGCAAGGCTCAGTCTGACGCAACTAAAGTGGTACATAGAGCCCACTTAACAAGAACCCAAATGAGTAGGTTCTTCCCGGATGTGGAGGGCAGATGTGAACGGTACCAAGGAGGCCCGGCCAACCACGCCCACATGTTCTGGACTTGCCCCAGACTTGCGGGGTACTGGACAGCCTTCTTCGAGGCAATGTCCAAAATGGTGGGGGTGAGGGTGGAGCCATGCCCGATAGTGGCGGACTTCGGAGTGTCAGACCAGCCAGATCTATTCCTGGGGAGGAGGGCGGACACCCTTGCCTTTGCCTCCCTTATCGCCCGCCGTAGAATCCTGTTCGGCTGGCGGTCAGCAGCACCACCCAAAGCTGCAGACTGGCTGTCCGACCTCAGAATCTCTCCAAATGGAGAAAATCAAATTCGCCATCTGAGGGTCAGACGACGGCTTCCACAGAACGTGGGAGCCATTCATGCAATTGTTCAGGGACCTGTTTGTGGCCAACGAACAAGCAGAAGAATAGCCAGGTAGCCAAGAATCAGAGAAAACTAGGGATAAACCGGGGTGGGGGGGTCGGGGTGGGTGTGGGGGGGGGGGGGGGGGGCAGCTAAAACTAAAAGAAAAGAAAGGCGAACCACAGGAGAAGGGGAGGGAGGAAGGGGGAAGTGGACTCGCTGAACCAGGTTCAGGAGTTTGCAGGCCTGAGCACCGAGCAGGGAAGCTCTGTCATGTCCTACGATCTCAAATCGCAGCGTCGCTTTAAATGACTTATTGGAAACTCCAAGTTGGCATGAGCCACTGGCAGCTATGGCATTGCCATTGTAGTCAAGGAGCTGGCAGGCCGGTGGAAGAATGCTTGGTCTGACGCGGATGGTGTCGAGAACGGATCTCGAGATGAGGCTCACCGATGCGCACCCGGTGTCCAGTTTGAACTGGATGCGAGCCTTGTTGACTGTGAAGACAGCACACCACTCATCGTCGGGATCCACGCTGAGGATCGGGAGGTGCTTCACTATCTTGGAGAAAGGCAGCCCATGCTTCGTAATGATACCCGCCCGGTATGGGGATTTGAGGCACTCAGCCTCAGGATCTGTTGGGCTGCCGGGGTCAGAGTCTGGCATGGCCTGCTGTATTGAACGGACGCTTCTGCGCCGTGGCTGGGATCACTGAATGCTGGGCAGTGGAACAGATCTGCAAAGGGCTGCGTAGTGGCCAAGCTTGCCACACTGTAGACACCGTCGTGATTTTGACGGACATTGCCGCTTTAAATGGGCGGAGCCACAAATCGGACTCGTCATGACGCCCACGTCAGTGCGTTCCGTGCACCAACGCGCATGCGCAGTGCGGTCGAACGACGTATGCACCTGTGCAGGCTGGTCGGCGGTCTCGCCGTCCCCTCGATCGTGGCGCGCATGCGCAGGGGCCCGTGAAAAGCGTGCAAAATGTCCACTCTCGTCAATACTTAGGCCCTGCATTTGTGCGATGGCCTGCACCCGTTCCGCCTCGTGGGAGGTTAGCTTTGCCATTTCTGCCGCCCTGATGTGGGAGTACCAATTGTTAGCATGTTCGTGGAGGATGCACGTTTCGATGGCGATGGTGAGGGTGAGCTGCTTGACTTTCAGGAGCTGCTGCCGAAGGGAATCGGAGTGGACCCCGAAAACGATCTGATCCCGGATCATGAAATCAGTTGTCGAGTCATAGTTACATGACTGCACGTGGATGCGGAGATGGGTCAAAAAGGACTGAAAAGGTTCATCCTTACCCTGAAGCCTCTGCTGGAAAACGTACCGTTCGAAGCTCTCATTCACCTCAATGTCGCAGTGGCTGTCGAACTTCAGCAGGACTGTTTTAAATTTCGTCTTGTCTTCGCCTTCAGCTAATGTAAGGGATTTGTAGATGTGGATGGCGTGGTCCCCGGTTGTGGAGAGGAATAGTGCGATCTTCCTGGCATCCAAAGCGGCCTCGAGGTCGGTGGCTTCGAGATAGAGTTGAAACTTTTGTTTGAAGATCTTCCAATTTGCACCGAGGTTGCCGGCGATGCGGAGCTGCGGAGGAGGGCAGACGTTCTCCATGTCACCAGATGGCTGTTTGCTGGTCAACGCTGATTCACTCAAGGTAGGTCTGTCAATTTACAGCATCACTACCTGGTACCATGATGTGTTGGGCAGGCTGGGTCGATATGGACTGCATTTGATGCAGTGGAGCAAGAGACAGACTTCCAACACTTGATGAGATGCAACACGATTTTATTTAACATCTAAACTATTTTACATGTTCAACTGTGGGTTGACACTATGCTGACTTGACTGGAGAACTAATACTAGCCTGACCATACTTACTAGCTCCCAGATAGTGTTTGCACTGGCTAGCTCACGAACTCTGACTGTCTCAGAGGCTTGCTCCCGAGAGAGCGGGAAAACTGGTGCCCTCTGGCTTTATCGTGGTCGTGTCCTGTCTGGTGATTGGCTGCTCTGTTCTGTGTGCTTACTCGTCATCCTGTGTGTCAATCACTGCCTGTCTGCACTCCATTATATACATAGAAGTATATTATGACACAACACTCGTCTCAATCAGACAACACACATTGCTAACACTCCCTTCAATCAGACAACACACATTGCTAACACTCCCTTCAATCAGACAACACACATTGCTAACACTCCCTTCAATCAGACAACACACATTGCTAACACTGCCCTCAATCAGACAACACACATTTCTAACACTCCCCTTAATCAGACAACACACATTGCTGACACTCAACACTCGTCTCAATCACACAACACACATTGCTAACACTCTCGTCAATCAGACAACTCACATTGCTAACATTCGTCTCAATCAGACAACACACATTGCTAACATTCGTCTCAATCATTTATGTGATCATGAAATAGTCAAACTGAGCTGTATGCACCCAAGTGTTTGTCATTAATATTGATCATGATAAACAGAGGTCTGAATACTCTTTTCTATGAAGCCTTATATACACCTTCCTCCAGTCTGTTACAGACATGAAAAAAAGGAAATGGGACTTTTTTCCTTCCACCCATTGTTGATAATCAGAAGGTGGTTTTGAATTATATTTAAATTAGGCTGTAGCGTCTTTTCCCAACCCCTCTGTTGGTGGGATCCAATTCACAAATATCTCACAGGAAATTTGTGCTCTTATGAACTCAGGAGGTTAGTTTATTCACATTAAACCTGGCAGAGAAGCGTTCACAACGTCCCACCTCACAACACACACACACATACACACATAGTAAGATAGAGAAATGAAAAATTTAGAGTTTTGGAACTTTGGATAGTAACTGTACAATAACCACAGAAATTTATGTTAATTCACAGGATTCCAATGAGGAAGTTATTCATGTAGGAACTCGAGTTCAGCTGGCTAAATACCAGATTTGTAGAGTTGTCTTCACAGTTGGTGCTGGTACAGCAAGATGATGTTGGTACACAGAGACTGGGTCAGTTCTGCAGATGTTGGTGAGAAATTTCTCAGCTGAGAGTCTTTGAGGAGCGGGCTGGTGCTCAGCATCAAGTTCTGCTTCTTTGTGTTCACCTGTTGGATTTTAAATAACAGGCTCAGAGGAATAAAGAGATGATCACTCAAGTCATGTGATTGCAAATGGGCAACTAGATACTTATCTAGTTTCTGGAACTGGCTTTGAAATAGTCAAGGGAAATTAGGGATGGGCAACAAATTCTGGCCTAGCCAATAACTCATATCCCACAAAATAATTTTAAAATTCCACCCTTTTTTCTCTTGCGATCCTAAGATGCATCCAATCCTGCCCTGGTTATTTAACAACCATCTGGCTTGAAGAACCAGGCTGGTACTATCAAAGAAGATGCTTAATTTTTGATTTTATGAATAAAAATTGGGGCTTGCAGGAGTTATTTATTCTCAAGCTATCCTCTGTTGTAACTTACTTCAGAATATTATGTAATATGGTAAATGCAGCTCCATTTTAAAAGAGGCCCAAAATGGCCACCTGATTCAGACAATAACTACTGAAACCAGGGTTCCGCATCAACTAATAAGACTTTGCTTGTCATTTTAGGTAGTAACTGCCTAAGACTTGAGTCTGCAAAGCACTCACTTCATCCAGCAATGAAAGAGAAGAGGTCCAAGCAAAGCTAAGCCTTGAATTACTTTTGTGGGCCAGTCATGAAGTGAGTAATTTATCGGGGTTAGGTGTGGGTGTGAGTGAGTTATTTATCGAGCAATTTTGGTTGTGTGGGTGAGAGTGACTAATAAGATGGTACATACACCGAGAGGTTCAGCTGTCTCTATTAACCTTGCATGAAGCCTGAGGATTAAACTACAGTCTAGAAGTCACCCTCTGCTCTGTTATTTTGGATATAATTCATGTGCAAGCAAGTGACCTAATGGATAGTTGAGGACCCTTGGGTAAAATAGGGCTGGATCCGTTCAGGAAAATCAGGTCTGTATAAGGCCTAACCGGCAGTCCTTTCAGGGGCTGCTGCAGACTGACAGCATAAAGTAAACATTGTTTACCTGACTGTTAAATGGGAAGAGACACATTGAAACCACAGAATGATGCCTGAAACACCATTACCCTTCCCATCCCCTACCTCAACACCCTTGCTTCCACCCTGATGTCCCAGTTGGCCCTTCCTTAATTCTGTTCCATCCTTATTGCCTGGGTGTACTCCCTTTCCCCGAGGCCTTGAAGAAGCTGTTCCGAGCCTGCTACAGGAAGTCCTGCCAACATGCCACTCTTAGCTCAATGATCCCATACCTGTAGAGAGTGGATGTCAGTTCTGTAGTGGGGCCCTCTGAAGGGGACATTTCACAGCAAGGACCAATCAGTCCCAGTGGAGAATGCTTCACCCTTGAATGCAATCCCTTGGTTTCCCTGATTCATCTACTTTTCAACCTGTTTAGTGAATCTGGATTCTGATCACCAGGGCATGTGTCTCTATCTTACCTCTAAATGTGTGGGTTCCATTCCCCATGTATTAAAATGAGGGTTTGACATGATGGGAGTGGAGGATGGTGGTCAACATCCTTTCGATCCTGTAGATAGAAACCATGCCATGGCTCAACCTGGTGACACAACAAGGCAGTGTTCAACAGGTCAGGCGAACAATGACTGGATCCTCATTCGGAAAACAAACAATGCATCTAACATTGCCCACAGCACTGCAGCCTACCTTGAGGCAAATACCCCCTATTTTTAGTCTTAAACTGAAGGCGGAACAGGCAGGCATCCAGTAAGGAGCTTGTTGCCTATGAAAACATTCGGAGGGAGCAGCAAAAATGATTCCTGGAATAAATCAGTAACTCAAGGTTAGGAAAGTTGAAAAAGAGAAGGATCAAGGTGACCTTGCAGGTTATGAGGGGCACCAACAAAACCAATCCAGAGAAATTAGTTATGGTGATGAAGGTAGAAAATGGTGTTGAAAGAGGGGAATGAAGCTGATGTTCTTTGACATAAAGGATAATAATGTGACAGAATTAAATACCAATGAATAATGTTTGAACAGGGCTGATAGAGTCATCTTAAGTGGCTAAATGGACAAAGGTAAATCCTGACTTTTACGTAAAAGTTAAAATAGGTGCCAGCAAATCAGCAGCTTATTCAATAGAAATATAAACCTGGAGAGACTAAGTCTGGCTGTCATGGTTTTTATATGCTCTTGCAGACTGTCACGGACCACCCCAATTGATGGGATTGGGGTTGGGGGTGGGGGCTCACTAAATGGTGGAGCCATTGGAATATAAAGAGATGCGTTATGTGAGTTTGATCTGCATCTCATATCCTTTATGTGCTTTGGAAAGGACTGGGGTGGGGGATGGGGGTGGGGGAGACAACTCTGCTGAATGTTCGCAATTAGGAATTTGACAGTAAAATTCGTAACAGTGAAACTTTAGCAGAACCATTGCTCCCAGTCCAGTCTTCATTCCGCCGTCTCAGAACAATCCCTCTCTTTCAATGAACAGCTTCCACTGTAGACTTGCAGACCTCGGAGGGATTAAGTTCCAACCACAAGAGGACAGGGTGAGAAATGTTGGGTCTAACACTGTTTCTCTCCAAACTCCCCCCTTCCTTTCTGTCCTGTTGCGCATTCCGAACACTGACAAGTGTAAATTTGCTTAAGTCGAAATCTGACTGAAGTTCGTCTGTAAATTATAATGATCGGAGACTTTAATTGCGTTTGACTAATCCCATTTTTCCACAATTACTCAGAGAATTCAAGTGTGTTTCCCTTTCGGCCTCGCTTCCTGCCTACTTAGTGAACAGACTAAATCTTTTTTAAAACGTGTTTAAACGGGGTCATCACCCTTCTTGTAAATTCGGGGTATGTGTAACAAGTGCTGTACATTACTTGCACCTTGGTATCACATGATGTCATATTGATCACCAATGTGAATGAAACACCTTGATCCATCATTTTAACAAGGACACTGAGCTATTTAGGGGCTACGAGTGACCAAAACCTCTTGCAGGTTTCCTTTTCAGAATCCATAGAATTTTTTTTTATACAGAATTTATAGTGCAGAAGGACGCCATTTGGCCTATCAAGTCTGCACCGGCCCTTGGAAAGAGTACCCTACAGAAGCTCACACCTCCACCCTATCCCCGTGTCATGTGAGAGTATCTTTAAGAAATGGGTGTTTATAAATGGGTGTGTATATAAATATCTGTAGTGAGAGTACTGATGGAACCATCAATTCGTGTAGTTGGATCTGAACAGAGGCATTAATACACTTACAATAGAGCCAGCCTATTCGTCGTTGAACTTCAGGTGAAATGCCAGGCTGGCTCTAAGGCACTGATCTTTATACATCGGTCCCAGGGGGAGGAGTCCTGGGCGGAGCCAAGGGAGGAGCCCAGTACAACTCTTGCATACTCCCAGAGTGACTCCCCCTGGTGGTCGTATAATGCAACTGCACTTACAATGGGTAGATAACAAACATATATACATGGAGTGATATTGGCAACTATATATAGTGTGAATCACATTCACCACAAGTACCTTTAAGAAATGGGTGTTTATTACTACGGTGATGTCAGAGAATGGGTGGGGCTGGGCTGTCTGTCAGCTTTTTACTTTTGCTTTAGGCTTTTTGCTGCAGGGTGGGTTTGGTCTCATTTTAGTTTTGGAGAAGCTGAAATCACAGCAGGATGTGTGTGAATCTCTGCAAGCTTATGAGTGTTCATTTGCTGATTTCAACGTGGTAACTGCTCTCAATAGTGAATTTAAACCTGATCTTTGTGTTTAAAGGGTCTTTTGTCTTCGGAATGTTGTTTGGGAATTTATTAAGGATTAATTAGTGTTGTATTCTTTGGGGGTTGTATTTGAATTGATGGTTGCTAAGATGTTCACCATATGTTTTAAAAAGGTTAACTTGAGTTCATAGAATAAACATTGTTTTGCTTTAAAAAATACTTTTCCATTTCTGCTGCTCCGCACTTGATTGTGCTGTGTGCTTCCCATACCACAATCTATTCAAATTTATGGGTCAGGTGAACTCCATGATACACTTTGTGGTTCTCTAAACCCTGGCCCATAACACCCATAACCCAGTAACCCCACCCCACCTTTTTGGACGCTAAGGGCAATTTAGCATTGCGAATCCACCTAACCTGCACATCTTTGGACTGTGGTAGGAAACCGGAGCACCCGGAGGAAACCCGCGCAGACACAGTGAGAATGTGCAGACTCCGCACAGACAGTGACCCAAGCCGGGAATCGAACCTGGGACCCTGGAGCTGTGAACCAACTGGGCTAACAATTGTGCTACCGTGTTGCCCACAATCCATGTTCAGAAGAATCACTTACAAAGTTTTTCAAGTTACCATTTTAAAATCAACTGGTATTCTTGTGTTTTTCTCTCACATCGATTTCTTCTCAAAGGCACTGTTGGATTATTTTGTGACATATTTCTGGATTATTTGAAGATTTCGCCACAGAAAGGATTTGACAAAAGACTTCTAATATACTGTTTTTGAAAACATAGTGGAATCAAGGATCCCTCGTAAAGCTGGAGTCAATGGGTCTCAGTGGGAAAAATCTTAGCTGGTTGAACTCACTCCTGGCACAAAGTAAGATGGCTGTGGTTGTTGGAAGATAATCATCTCAGTTCCAGCACACACTGCAGGAGTTCCTCAGGGGAGTGTCCTCGGCCCAACCATCTTCAGCTGCTTCATCAATGACCTTCCTTCCATCGTAAAGTCAAACGCAAGGATGTTTGCTGATGATTGCGCAATATTCAGCACCATCTGTGTCTCCTCAGGTACTGAAGCAGTCCATGTCCAAATGCGGCAAGACCCGGGCAACATTCAGGCTTAGGCTGCTGAGTGGCAAGTAACATTTGTGACAGGCAATGATCATCTCCAACGAGAGATAATCTAACAATTTTCCTTTGTCATTCCATCACTGAAGCCCCCCACTAGCAACTTCCTGGGGGTTACCGCTGACCAGAAACAGAACTGGACCATCCATATAAATACTGTGACTTCAAGAGCAGGCCAGAGGCTGGTAATTCTGAGATGAGTAACTCACCTCCTGACTCCCTAAACACTGTCCATTATCTACAAGGGACAAGTCAGGAGTGTGATAGAATACTCTCTACTTGCTGGATGCGTGCAGCTCAAACAATACTCAAGTAGTCCAACGCCTACCAGGACAAGAAGCTAGTTTGACTGGCATCTCATCCACCAACTTTAACATTCAGAAGCAGTGTGTACCATAAGATAATAAGAAATAAGAACAGAGGGAGGCCATCAGCCCTTCGAGCCTGCTCTCTCATTTAATGAGATCATGGTTGATCTAACACTCAATAAGTCCACTTTCTTGCCTTCTCTCTTCATCTTTAATTCCCTGACTGATTAAAAACTGATTGATCTCAGCCTGGAAAATGTTCAAGGCCTCGGCCTCCACAGCTTCCTACGGTGAAGAATTCCAAAGATTCACCACTGTTTGAAAGAGGAAATTCTTCTTCAAATGCATCTAAAATGAGTACCCCCTTATTCTGCAGCTATGCACTGTGGTTCTATACACTCCCATGGGTGGGAACATCCTCCCAACATTTAACCTGCCTAAACCCCTAAGAATCTTATATGTTTCAATCATATCACTTCTCATTCTTCTGAACTCCATGAACTACGGACTCAACCTGTTTAATATTTCCTCACATGGCAGTCCCTCCATACGCAAGATCATCCCAGTAAACTTCCTCTGTACTGCCTCCAATGATAATACATTGTTCCTTAAATAAGGGGGCCAAAACTGCACACAATATGCTAAATATGGCCTCACTAGTACCTTGTATAGTTGCAGAGACACCCCTTTACTTTTATACTCTAGCCCCTTGAAATAAAAACTAGCATTCTGTTTTCCTTCCCTATTATCTTCTGGGTTTCGTGAGTAAGGACTCCCAAGTCCTTACAGCTTTCTGCACTCTCTCTCCATTTAAATAATAATCCACCTTCTCATTCTTTCTTCCAAAATAAACAGTCAATTCCTCCACCATATTTTCACTATTTCTGGGATGGTTGAAGTGTCCGTCACAGTAAAGGCCAATGCAAAATATCTATTTAACTCCTCTGCCATTTCCTCGATTCCCCATAATAACTTCACCACTTTCATTCTCAAAGGGGCCAATGCTTTTGTTTACTTCTCTCTTCCTTTTAATGTACTTGAAAAGCTTATTGTCTATTTTTATGTTTCTTGCTAGCTTTCCCTCAGTTTATTTTCTCCTGGGCGGCGTGTGGCACAGTGGTTAGCACTGAGACTGCGGCGCTGAGGACCCGGGTTCGAATCATGTCCCTGGGTCACTGTCCATGCGGAGTTTGCACATTCTCCCATTGTCTGCGTGGGTTTCACCCCCACAACCCAAAGACGTGCAGTTTAGGTGGATTGGCCACACTAAATTGCCCCTTAATTGGAAAAAAATAATTGGGTACTCTAAATTTATAAAAAAACATTTATTAAAAAAAAGTTTATTTTCTCCGACCTGATTATATTTTTAGTCCATCGTTGCTGCATTCTGAATCTATCCCACTCTTCTAACCTGCCAATAACCTTTGCCAGATGATTTATTTCCGCTGTCAATTTAATACCCTTCTTAACGTCCTTGGATATCCATGGAAGGTCCTGCCTCCTCTTCGAGTCTTTTCTCCTTATTGGGATGTATTTTTTGCTGGGAGTCATGAATTATCTCCCTAAATGTCTGCCATATTCTGGCTGGCTAGCAGTCCTCCATTGTCTTCATTGTTATTTTTTAATCCAACAGAAAAAGGAGAATTTAAAAATTGATCTTTTTTCAATAAAACACATCCTCGTAACAGTAGTATGGTACAAGATCTGGGCATTTTGTTCTGCTGCCCTCTCTGTTCGGCAGGTATAATGGCTGCCTGCAGTTGAACGTGTTAGTTCTCGCTTGGTGCATTACACAGCAGAAGAGTGCCTGCGAGGCTGGGATGGAAATTTCCTTAACGTTTCACTTGAGAAATTAAGGACTTGAAAACTTAGTGACACATCTTTGGAACTCCTAAAGTTGACTGAGGAAGTTTGTGCAATTTGAAAGACTTTTTTTTGTGTGCACGTTAGATTCCGGTTCTGAGTCAGCATGGTATGGAATTGAAAAAACAGCACTAAAGATATATTTGGCGACAATGGGGAATTCAACTCCAACAAAGAGGACTGGGGTAATTATGAATGAAGATTATGTATTTGGCTGAACGCGAATAAAATAGGATGAAGTAAATATTTTCCTTAGCCTGAGGGAGCTAAATGCTTTTGACGTGGTGTCAAACCAATGCTGTCCATGAGCCCCCAGTAATGTGGATTATTCTGAAATTAATGAGCATTTGGACTCATATTACAGCACAGCTAATAATGAGATTGCATTGAGAGTTGCATTCCGTGGAAGTAAGCAGTAGAGTGTGAGACTGTTGCAGATTACAGTCTCGAATTAAAGAAACTCCCTCACCATTGTGGGTATGGCATGAACTTAGAAATCAACCTTGGAGCCATGTTTGTAGGAGGCTGAGAGAACAATAAAATCTGGTGAAGCTTTTGAGCAAGAGCAGACTTGGAAGGAGGGCTACAATGAAGCTACATCCATGGAAATGGCAAAAATAAATCTTTGCAGTTTGCGAACGAGTTCTTCTCCTGAACCTGGCAGGGGACGCCCACCGGATTTCAGTGAGATCCTGGCCATGGCAGCCAATTTCACAGTCTCAGAGACAGAAATGTAGGTGCTATAGATACCGTGGTAGCTACTGTTGTGTTATGCTTCTTCATGTAGCATAAGCTGCTTCCTTGATGTATACTCTGACAAAGTAAGGTTCAGACTTGGAGATAGATTTAATACATTTATTGAAAAGTTAACAATTCTCCTACTTGAGTTAGAATCTCCTGCTAATCTTACTATAGTAACTCAATCTAACTAACCAGTCTGCTCTAATCCATGCGGTGGGTGTGATGCTCTGATCTGCCCCTGTGTCTCTCACTAAGTATCGCCTGTGGAAAGAGAAAGAGCATGTGTGCCCTGTCCTTATATATGTGTAGCCCCCTTGCGGTAGTGTCACGTCTTGGTGTGTCTTGACTGTCCATTGGTCGTGTCCTATCTTACTGACCTATTGGTTGAATGTCTGTGTGTCATGATGTCTCTGGTGTTCCCTCTAGTGTTTATTTAGTCCTTAGTGTATTTCCATTAACCCCTTGTGTATTTACAGTGATGCATATCACCACAGCCACCAACTATTTAAATACCGCCATTTCTAGTGAAAGTGCGATACCGGTGGCAAAGTCTGTCATAACCAGACGGCATTTAGGAATAGAGGAAGCAGTAATATTTTGCGTCGCAGCCATGCAGCAGGTCGAGGTTATGGTAGATCTCAATCTAGTTCAGGAGTCTGCTAATCCTCGAATGTGCATGTGTTGAATGTGGAATTAGGTGTTGATGTTATCGAGCAGGTAGATCAATAATTTCACTCAGTCAGAGACAGCAAGAACAAATTTCAACATCCACAGTAAAAATGAAAGTCAGAGATTCACAACTCTGTTTTATAAATTTAGAGTACCCAATTCATTTTTTCCAATTAAGGGGCAATTTAGCGTGGCCAATTCACCTACTCTGCACATCTTTTGGGTTGTGAGGGTGAAACCCACGCAAACACGGGGAGAATGTGCAAACTCCACATGGACAGTGACCCAGAGCCAGGATCGAATTTGGGATCACGGCGCCGTGAGGCAGTAATGCTAACCACTGCGCCACTGTGCTGCCCTAGAAATTCACAACTTACTTTCATGATTGATACAGTTGCAACTGTGTCTGTTAACGTGGAAGTAGAGTTCAAGAAATCACAAAGTCTCATTCCAGAATGAAAACCTGGTGTGAATCGATTAGTTATTCCAAATCAGAATTGCAGTGGGTGGTGAAGTTAGTGTTAGAGTGGGATATAATGATGTCTGTTATTACTTTCCATTGGTAGTCATGGGAGGAAACAAAGTCTCCCTGATGGGGAGAAAGTTTCTGAAGAATAAGCAGTTCAACTGGGCCGACTTATTACTGTGCGGTTCAGTAAGGGTATGTCTGTCATTAGGGAAGTGCTGAAAGAGCACAAAGTGGTCTTTTAGCAAGGAGGGACCAAATGGTAAAATTAGCCATCAGTACAATGAGGGCGGCACTGCAGCACAGTGGTTCATATTGCTGTCTCACAGCGCCAGGGTCCCGGGTCCAAGTCCAGCCTTAGGTGGCTGTGTGGAGTTTGTACTTTCTCCCCGTGTCTGTGCGGGTTTCCTCTGGGTGCTCCGGTTTCCTCCCACAGTCGAAAGATGTGCACCTTAGGTGGAGTGGCCATGTTTAATGCACGGGGTTACAAGCATTGAACGGGGGGAGTGGGCCTAGGTAGAGGGCTCTTTCGGAGGGTCGATACAGACTCAATGGGCCGAATGGCACTGTCAGGATTCTATAGATACAATATTAAATATTGAAAGTCAGCAGATCATGCTAATGCAGATGTTATTTCAAAATTTCCTGTCAATATCAATTCATTTCGAACCATTGAGTTATCTGTGAATTAAACAAATGATATACCAGTTCTGCCAGTGAAATTAGTGAAGAAACTCACAAGGATGTGGTGCTCAGTAAAGTGCTCAATTGTATAATGAATGGTAACCGAAAGAGATGAAACCTTGCAGGAATATTTTACTCATAAATGAACTAAATGTTGATCAAGGCATCTCCTATGGGGTTTAAGAGTAGCTATTCCAGCAAGATTTAGATCGAGGAACTTTATCAAGAACATGCAGGGGAAGTCTGAATGAAAACAGTAGCAAGAAGTGATTTTGGGGATCCAAACGTAGGTAGGGATATTGAAGTGTCAATGTAAAGTTATGGGACAAGATTCCATGACCTCCCCACAGCATGTTTCTCGGCAGTGGGAGGCAGCGGGATCTCCTAGTCCCTCTGCTGACAATGAGATTTCCCATTGAATCCACCCCTCACCTCCAGGTAACTCTTGGCAGAGGTGAGGCGTTGACGGGACTGGAAGATCGTGCCAGTGTAAACAGCCGGAAGATCTCATCCATGAAGTGTGTCTTAGAAATGGAACTAATCGTTCCATGGTTAAACACAAAAAAAAACGTGGGAACGGATACATGAGGATTTGTTTGAAGTGGAAGCGAGAGAATACTTTGATTTGGTCAATAACACTAACAAATGGAGAAATGTTGAGTTTATGTGCAATACCCACAAGTGCCAAAACTATTGAGATTTTGGGAAGTTGATTGGAATTTATGGATTTCCAGAGGTGTTGGTGTCCAATAATGACCCACGGTTTGTCAGAAGAGTTTGAAATATTTCTGAGTAGGAATGAAGTAAAACACACTGTAATGTCACCATATCACCCAGCATTGAATGGTGCTGCAGAAAGAGGTGTACAGATTGTGAAGAGGTCTTTGCAGAACTATTTCACAGGTGGGCCGCACGGTAGCATAGTGGTTAGCACAATTGCTTCACAGCTCCAGGGTCCCAGGTTCGATTCCCAGCTTGGGTCACTGTCTGTGCAGAGTCTGCACGTTCTCCCCGTGTCTGCGTGGGTTTCCTCCGGGTGCCCCTGGTTTCCTCCCACAGTCCAAAGATGTGCAGGTTAGGTGGATTGGCCATGCTAAATTGCCCCTAGTGTCCAAAATTGCCCTTAGTGTTGAGTGGGGTTACTGGGTTACAGGGATAGGGTGGAGGTGTGGGCTTGGGAAGTGTGCTCTTTCCAAGAGCCAGTGCAGACTCGATGGGCCGAGTGGCCTCCTTCTGCACTGTAAATTCTATGAAAGGCCAGGCAGTAATTTCCAAGTGTCTCTTTGACACACGCCAGACATTTTCCAATTCTCGGACAGAATAACGGCACCAGTCCACAACAGGTTGCTCACCTTATGAGTTAATATTTAAATACGCTCCTGGGACAAGGTTTAGTTTGCTTAAGCAAAATTAAAGAAAAACAAGGAAGTAAAGATGAGTCAAGATGAATCAGACATGAAACTTTGAGAGTTCAGAAGTAGCTGATCAGAAGGTCATGGTGGAAATCCATTGAGGTGACAAGGAGAAATATGTGATTGGCGTTGTTGCAAAGCGACTAGTGACATTGACATTTTTAAAAATTTGTTTACGGGATGTGGGCGTCGCTGGTTAGGCCAGCATTTATTGCCCATCCTTATTTGCCCTTCAGAAGGTCGTGGCCGGTTGCATTCTTGAACTGCTGCAGTCCTTCAGGTGTAGGTACATCGACTGTGCTATTAAGGAGGGAGTTCCAGGATTTTGTCCCAGCGACAGTGAAGGAACGGCGATATATTTCCAAGTTAGGGTGGTAAGTGACTTGGAAGAGAACCTCCAAGTGGGGTTTCCAGGCATCTGCTGCCCTTCTCCTTCTGGATGGTAGTGATCGTGGGTTTGGAAGGTGCAGTCAAAGGAACCTTGGTGAGTTACTGCAGTGCATCACACATATCCAGTGATTCGATCATACTTGTAGATCATTTGCTTGAGAAAGGACATATGACGAAAGCCTACCCATAGTCCAAATTGCAAGTCAGGACGAATGTGAAGGTCACAAAGAAACTGAAAGTTTTCAGGTATCACAGAATTCACCAGTGCAGCAAAGTGAGCCATGGTCTTTGATGAAGAAAAATCAATTAGAGTTGCAAGCATTAAGTCTGAGTTGGCCATTAAAGCCAATGTTTTGAGTTGACATGTTCAGAAATGTTAAGAGAACAGAGTCAGACTAACGTAATGAAACCAGGCAGAGAAAGTAGCCAGGTTGGTTCATTGAAAGTATGTTGGCAGGAAGAATTACATTTACTTTCATTACTTCTTGTCCAATGGTCATATTCTTGGCAAACACATATTGGTGTTAAGGAAAAACAATTTATTTTCACATGTAAATTACCCTGGCAGTATCAATCATGTATGTTTCGGGTTGCGATTACAATCAAAACAAACATGCAACCCAACCAGTTAAATTTTTAGGTATTAGATCCATAGAATTACTACAGCAAGGAAGGAAGCCATTCGGCACATCAAGTCTGCACTGACCCTCTGAAAGAGCACCCTACTTAGTCAATGCTGGTTTAGCCATCTTGTATTCTGGGAACTTACATACATGTACCATTTTATATTTCCAGGATGCGATGTTTCATTCAGTGGGGAGCAAGTGTGGTTGGTGGTAACACCTGAGCATCTTGTAACATCGTTGTCTGTGTTGGAGAGGTGTAAATAAAATTAGTTTAATAATGGCTGCTGCAGCTGAACATGAGTTCGAGTTTTTCGCAGTGTTTATACAACAGCCTGCAATAGTTCAAGATGGCGGCTCATCACACCTAGGTATGGGCAACACATACTGGCCTTGTTAGTGATGCTCACATCGCACGAATGAATAACACAAAAGAGATGGAAAGATAGAATCAGTAGATTGAGAGGTTTTCCAAACAGGGTGTTCTGTCGGCAGTGAGGGTCGAAAAAGACAGAAAGGCCTTGACCAAGGTTAAGGTCAGGGATGCTGGAGGGAACAGTTAAAATTGATTTTGTTTGAGTCAAGTAAGACATTCCAATGATACAAAAGCAAAATACCCTTCCTTCACACACACACACACCCTTCTCTCATACACACACACTCTCTCTCTGCACATACACATACTCCTCTCTCATACACACTCACCCCCTCTCTCATACAAACACACACTTTCTCTCTCTCACACACACACACACTAACCCCTCTCTCACACACACCCCTCTCATATACACACACACTCTCTCTCGACACACACACACTAACCCCTCTCTCACACACACCCCTCTCATATACACACACACTCTCTCTCGACACACACACAAACTAACCCCTCTCTCACACACACTCACCCCTCTCCCTCATATACACATACCTTTCTCTCTCTCGCACACACACTCACACTTCTATCTTCGTGCCCCTGAGCCGGCCTCTGTCCCGGCCTCCAAGCTGATCTGCACCTTGACCCTGAACCTGCCGCTGCCCCAGCCCCTAAGCCTATCCCTGCCTGGTCCTCAAGCCAGCCTCTGCCCTGGCCCCTGAGCCGGTCTGACATCCCGCCCTGTGGCTGGGTCTACCTCACTGCGCCGTCTGCCCTCCTTCACTCTCAGCCTTGTCAGTAACTTTCAATACTGACTTTGCCACTATTTCCAGCTCGTCCAATCAGAGGCAGATTCTCAATGCTTTGGCTGCTGATAGGCCGAAAATAGCCAACGCAGCGAAAACCGTCTTCAATTGGACAAGCTGGAAACACAGATTTTTTCAAATATAAAATGGCCAGACCCACCACAAAACCCCAGGGTGAGTCACACGAAACCCCAGGGTTCCATAGAACCCAGTTTGGGAAATGCTGATATAAAGGAAACACTAGTGTAAAAGACACTGACCACATACTTTAATCACCGTTCAGAAATTAAATTGCCTATATTGCCTTTGTATCCATCATATTTTCTTGACATAGTGCAGAATGGCCAGAATTTTATGCTCCCCTCCCTTGTCCCGCTTTGGCGGCAGGTTCTGAAGCAGGGGCTGGGGGAAGCGTGAAATTGCATGAATGCATGGATTGCATGGATGCAATTCCCTCCGGGTTCCCGCCTAGCCCAACTGGGGTGCGCAAGGCCTCAGATGAGAAGCCCACCTATGCCTCAATTAAGGCCCTTAAGTGGCCACTTAACAGCTCTCCAAGGAGGGACTTCCCCCTGAGTGAGGAGAGGATTTGCCGCCTAATGCCAACCAATGCTTGGTAGAGCATGATATTGGACCAGGCTGCTGGAGTCAGCGGCAATGTAGCCTCAACCAACTCTTCGACCAATCCGAGCCCCCGCCATACTACAAATTCAGGCCAATGTTTTTCCAAATAAAAGAAATGGGAGAGGCCAAAGTTACATGAACTGCGGTGGTGTCAGCGTGTTCCCTGAGGATGCCAATGACATGACGGTTGCATGTTTCACATGCAGCATGACAATTATACAGCTAAAAATGTGGACAGCGCGACGAAGCTGTCCTTGAGATCTATTAACGCCTCTTCAGCTTGTGCAAAGTACCAGCTTACTTACACAGGACCAAGTGCTGCACACAAGACAACTTTACCTTGCTGATACGACCACTATACCAGACCTGAGAATACCTGGTAATGTATGGGCTCATTTACCAATCCTATGGGGAGCATAGGTCAGAGTTAGGGTTACAACCCTCTACAGTCAATCCTCTGGCCCACTCTCATCTTGGTGTGGGAGCACACGGTCATTGCATATATCTTTTTTACCTGATATTCCGAGGTGAGTTATAGCAGAGGATAGATTGAGAATATAACTCTCTCTACTACTGCTGGTGTTTTGTGTGAGGTGCAGTCGAGACCCTTATCAATCTGAGGGACAAATTCCCAGCATTCAATCCAGTGTTAACATTATCACCTGAACATGTTGGACTCCATTAACTGTAAATACACTGAGAATGTGGGCCTGGAAGATGGAACTGGTGGTTTCACTGTGTAGTGTAGGGAGGGTGGTGTAACTCTTGAATCTAATTCATCTACAACTGAGCTGGGAATGCTAGCTCCATAGAATCCCAACAGTGCGGAAAGAGGCCATTCGGCCCATCGAGTCTGCACCGAACCTCCGAAAATGCACCCTACCTAGGCCCACTCACTCATCCTCTCCCTATAACCCCAGTTAACCTGCAAATCTTTGGACACAAAGGGACAATTTGTCATGGCCAATCCATATAACCTGCACATCTTTGGACGGTGGGAGGAAACCAGGGCATCCGGAGGAAACCCACGGGAAGAAAGTGCAAACTCCACATAGTCACCCAAGGTCGGAATTGAACCTGGCTCCGTGGCGCTGAGGCAGCAATGCTAACCACTGTGCCACCGTGCCATGATCTGAATTAGTCCAAAAAACTCTTGAATTAGTGCATTCCTGGAACTGGCTGTTAGATTAACCTTGATATCTGAACTTTGCAAGGTTCTCATTTATAAATCATGACTCAGTTATAAATACCTCAGCCACAAGCATTTTTTGGAGGTTAGAAATCTGACTTGAAATCAGTTCAGGAATGTTGGGACGGAAGGCAGAGGGATTGGCTAACAGGAAAATATTTTGGCTGCTGAAAAATCATAAAGCTGAATTTTGAGCAGGGTAGCTCCAAGTTAGAAGCAATTAACTCCTTGGATCAAATATGTAGTTTGGGGCTGGTCAGTAATGGCCAGCTCACATTACACTGTTCTTATACTTTGTACCATCATCCAGCAAAAGCTGAAGAGAACAGTGATTAACCAGAGAATAGGATTACACTGAGATACATCAAGGGCGCCCCAATCAGACTAACACATGTGTCCAGTGAGAATACAGAATTACCTATCTACATCAAAAGACAACTTCACCAGGAGCAAACTGTTCATCGCCAATTCAAATTAAAAATGTATAGGAATCATTTAACAATTGAATAATTTTCTGACTCTCCAGCCACGTTGGCTAGCACTTGTGTATATCCGAACTTCAGTAACCCTGCACGCAATTTTCCAATCATTTCTAATTATTTTTTATAATTGACAGAATTTTGGAGCTACATTCATGCAAAATATTTTGAGTGAAGCTTGAGGAGGGAACAAGAGTTCACTTAAAGGGAAGATCCCCTAGAACAACACAAGCGTGGCACCTCATTGGCAGGTAAAAGAAACCAATTTGTTTTCTAAAATTTGAGATGTTTTAGGAAGAGTAAATCCATTGTGACACTGAAGCAGGGAATAGACGGTGTCAGGATATTCCACACAGAAATGTTAGCATTTCAAAATCTATGGTCAGGTCCTTCAAGGTAGAAAGATGAGGGCTGGAAAGCAACAAAAAAGATCATGTTATATTATGTGTAAATGTGGTGTGCTCAGGAGTCAGTACATCAACAGATACTGACAAGGAAAATACCAGATGTTCTCCTGTATATGTACTGAATTATCATAGAATTTACAGTGCAGAAGGAGGCCATTCGGCCCACCGAGTCTGCACCGGCTCTTGGAAAGAGCACCCTACCCAAGGTCAACACCTCCACCCTATCCCCATAACCCAGTAACCCCACCCAACACTAAGGGCAATTTTGGACACTAAGGGCAATTTATCATGGCCAATCCACCTAACCTGCACATCTTTGGACTGTGGGAGGAAACCGGAGCACCCGGAGGAAACCCACGCACACACGGGGAGGATGTGCAGACTCCGCACAGACAGTGACCCAAGCCGGAATCGAACCTGGGACCCTGGAGCTGTGAAGCAATTGTGCTATCGTGCTGCCCTTTATCCTCAACAAAGTGACAGTATTAATGTGACATCAGGGGGCTCCAACTTGATATAGGGCCTCCGACACCTCCAAACCCCACTACCAGAAAGGAACTGGTCAAATCATCCAGGGTTCCTGCTGTTGATTGTTGTCTGTAGAAACTTCCTGGAATGCATGAGTGCACAATTGTTTGGTGAGGATATACTTGAGGGCACTTGACTGACACAACCTGGGTACAGGGCAGATTCTCCAGAATTACACCCGGGTTTAAGGAGTTGAATTATGAGCATAGGATACAGAAACATAGCTTCTATTTCCTTCAATTTAGAAGACTGAGTCATCATCTAATTGGGGTGCTGAAAACGATAACAGGTTTCGAGAGCACAGAAAAACTATTATGTCTACTGGGGAATCAAGAACAAAGAGACACAATCTCAGAAATGAAGCTAACCTATTCAGGAATGAAATCAGAAAGCCCTATTTCCAGGAAACTAATGAAAACCTGGAGTTCTCTTCTGAAAGTATATTGGATCAATTGGTATTTTTTCACTGAGATCCACATACTTTTACCATGCACCATTATCAAGATATGAGGACAAAGGTCAGATAAAAGTTATGTGAAGGTTTCATTCCTTCTAAGGAACTCTTCTAAGGCAACAACCGCTTCTTTCAGAGCAAATTCTTGCACAGTGTGACTGTCAAATCATCTTACTCAAAGACAGCTAAATAGAGATGAAGTACAGATTTTATAGCGGAATGGTGGAACAGGTTTGAAGGGCTGAATGGTCCTCTTGTGTTCCTATTTCTTATAACTCCTTGTTGGCACTCACACAGACATTTCTTAATCGCCCAGTTAATTGAACATAGAGCTTCTGCAGTGCAGAAGGAGGCCATTCAGCCCAATGATTCTGCCCCCACACTTTGAATTAGCACCACACCTAGGCTCATTCCTCCGCCCCATGCCCCTAACCCCACCTAACCTGCACATCTTTGGACAGTTGGAGGAAACCGGAGCACCCGGAGGAAACCCACGCAGACATGGGGAGAACAGGCAAACTCCACACAGGCAGTCAGCCAAGGCCGGAATTGAACCTGGGTGCCTGCTGCTATGAGGCAGCAGTGCTAACCACTGTGCCACCGTGCTCCCTTTAATAAAATGCAAGTGCCAACATGTTTAAAATAAATGTGTTGCTGCCGGCATAATTACAATGCCAATGGCAATCAGGACAATGAGACTTGCTTTTCTGTTGCTCGCATATAAAGAATGGACTGTTAACCATGGTGCCAAAAGACTTGTAGCTTGTGGAATTTGTCGACCAGTGGTGGAGAATATACGTAATCTCACGATCAATACGGTTATCCACACTTCATTCCCTCCGGGAGTGTGGTTGAGGTATGACTCAGGACTATTCATTTTCACTTTTCATTAGCCTGTCTCAAAGTCTACATCATCTACTGTCAGTATTAATTCATTTTATTCGGAAGTCTTCAGTAATTGTCATGTACATGAGAGCTTGCTAATCTCCCATCATTAGGCGAATGAAATTGTTGGAATACCAGAGGGTTGTTTTGGCAAATCAGCAATTCATCTACTTCTCAACTATGTATAAAATTCCATTCAATCATAAAGTCCTTCCCAAATACTTTGAGAACCAAATCAGTACCAGATGCACTGAGGTGTCAGATCATGGCGTAAATCCCACCATACAAGGAGCAAAACATTATCCTCCTGATTAATCCACAGTATCCAAGAACAAATTACTTCATCTTCCAAATATTGTTGAAGAGTGCAACACTATTTCATATTTTGGCCTTCTCTTCTTATTCCTGAAATACCTCACCCTTCTATGACCCTCTTTGCTTGACTTCTCCTGAATTATCCCATTTCTCTGACCCGAATTGAAAGATTCCCCCTTTATTACCCCATCTACTTATTCTCTTTATCACCTAGTCTGATGGACTCCTGCTAATCTTCTTGACTCAATCTCTAATTCCCCTCATTCATGACTCCACCTGTATTACCTGAACTACCTGGTTTCCACTCTATGACCCCATCTATTTGGCCGCCTTCTATTACGCATCCTTGGACAACTTGCACTTGGTCAAATAGGTAGGTTTTAAGGTGAGTAGGGGAGAAAGGTAAAGGTTTGAAGAGGTTGACCGAGGGAATTGAGGAGTTTAAGGCCCAGACTGCTTAAGGCACGGTCACTAATGATGGGGATGAAGGAAGTGAGGGATGCAGAAGAGTTGAAATGCCCATCAGCCATGATTGAATGGCGGAGTGGACTCGATGGGCCGAATGGCCTTACTTCCACTCCTATGTCTTATGGTCTTATGGTCTTAAGAGGCCATTTTGGGAGAGTGCTGAGTTCTCAAATGGTTGTTTTGCTGTAAGAGGTTACAGAGATTGGGAGGAACCAGACCATGGAGAGCAGTAAACTTAAAGGAGAGATCAAAATGAGTTATGATGGAAGATGATATCCCACTAAAACCCTCTCAAGGGCAATTAGGGATGGCAATAAATACTGGTCTCGCCAGCAACACCCACTTCTCATAATGAATTAGGAAGCGTTTGGTGTATCTGTTGATTGTCTCCCTACACGTTCCTCTCTAATTTTCGAATGTAACAAAAATGCCTGCTCTCTCTCTCAGCTTTCAGTTCTGGTGAAAAGTGCACGGTCAAAATGTCACAGGTTGGATTTTGGCATAAAAATAGTGGTAAGAGGCACAGCAATCGCCATTATTTATTCACAAATCAGACAGCAACTTCAAGAAGCACATAGTTATGTGGAAATTCAGATGTTGCTGTACCAGATACCCAGCTCCTCTAAAAGCTGCATAACAATGGGATCACAACATCTGCCTCATCATTCAATTGCATTAAATGGCGTAAAGTTCCATTACTTACCTCATAGATAAGAGATAGAAGTGTCAGCTGATGCATTTGGTAGGAAAAACATGGACTGACAATATAAAATAAGGGATACAATTCTTAAAGGGGTGAAGGAGCAGAACGACCTGTGTGTATGTGTGCATAGATCATTGAAAATGGCAGGACAGGTGGAGAGAGCAGTGAATAAAGCATATAGTATTCTGGGTTTTATTTATAGGGCCATAGAGCGCAAGAGCAAGGAGGTTATATTGAACATTTACAAGACACTACGGAGACGTCAGCTGGAATATTGTTCTGGGTGCTACACTATAGGAAGGATGTGATCGCACTGGAGAGAATGCAGAAGAGGTTCACAAGAATAGTGCCGGGGATGAATAACTTTAGTTTTGAGGACAGATTGGAGAGACTGGGACTGTTCTCCATGGAGAGAAGAAGGCTAAGAGGAGATTCGATAGTGATGTTCAAAATCACATGGAGGATGGACAGAGTAGATAGGGAGAAGCTGTTCCTGCTCGTAAAAGGATCAAGAATGAGAGGGCACAGGTTTAAAGTGATTTCCAAAAGAAGCAAATGTGATGTTAGAAAAAGCTTTTTAACACAATGAGTGGTTCGGGTGTGGAATGTACTGCCTGGAAGTGTGGTGGAGACAGCTACAATTGAGGAATTCAAGGGGGCATTAGGTGGTTACTTGAATAGGAACAATGTTCAGGGGTGCGGGGAAAAGGCAGGGGAATGGCACTAAGTAACGATGCTCGTTTGGGGAGCCAGTGCGGAAGATTGTGGCCCCCTTCTGTGCCGTAACAATTCTGTGATTCTGCGACATAGACTAAACTTACCAAACCAAAGTGTAAGCTCTATATTCCAGTCTAAGGACCCAAAAGCAGCACCTTATTTACTACCAAACAACCTTGCTGACACTGAAAATTAACTTTCACACATGTGGAGACTTATTCCTACAGCTTTTAATTACCATTTGCAATTTACAACATAAATGAATCTTACATTTTTACTTTTTCTTTCTCTTTTATCTCTCTTAATCCAAAGTTTCTTGCCCTCTCTTTATTTCACTTTCCATACCTGATTTGTCATTGAATATACTATCCAAACTGACACGTTCTGCTTCAGACTCTGCATGGCTGAGTAACACTGCATTAATCTAATTTGCTGAGGAGTTACACAGTTGCTTGTCCTGGTCACACAGACCTCAGGTTCCTGTAGAAGGCTGCATCACTGGTTGGCCAAAAGGTCCGTGTTGTGCAAAACCCCATGAAAACTCTGTGTGTGTAAGCACAAGTCTCACAAATGGTTGGTGCCAGTGAGTCGCTGTGAACAGAAAAACCAGCACCACCATCTGTATTCTCTTTACTTCTGCAGACTGGCCTGTTGTGTGTTTACGGGATTATTTTTGATTTTTCCTCCCAGTATTTATCTTTCAGCACTTTAATCGACCTGGCAAGAGCTGTGCTGTTGGGCATAAACTTATAATATTTTCAGCCATCACCATTTCCCTCAGTTCTCTGATTTACTCACAATTTATTCCAGACAGAAGATGTGGCCCAGAGGCTGTTACTGAGATTGCATATCGGGAGTCGTAACTTGAGCAAAATAAGCTGCAAATGTACCAAAAAAACAGCCTAATGATTGTTTCCATCGAGACACTGGGGCTTCTGCAACTCTTCTGCCAAGGATATGGCAATTGAGAGAACCTTCTGGAAATTCACTCCCATGCCTTCTCATGAAAAGAGCTCTGTAGGCTGGGATTGGTCAGACTTTACTTCAGGTTCTAGTGGACAATAGGTCCACAGCTAAGGACTGCCTTGAATTTGACAGAAAGTAGCAAGTCTCACTAAACAAGATCATGAAATGGCGAGTGTGTAGATGGAAAACTGCACCTGCAGCAAGGGACTCACCGAGTTCCTGGGTCAAATTAGGTCAAATCTCACCTGTGCAGTGCGTGACCAAAGTGAGCTTGCTAAACTGTGTCGAGTGAATTTTACTCTGTATTTAATCTGCGGCAGAGCTAAGGTGCTTGACAGGGTAGTGTTGAAGGAGCACTATTCTGTATCCAGCGCGTACTATAAATGACCGGGGACTTCCTGATGTGATGTAATGTGTTGTGTGTGCTTTACCCTATACCTGCTCTGGAGATATGAGTTGGGCACTGTGGAAGGTGTACTTGGTATCTAACCAGTGCTGTACCTGATCGAGGAGTGTTTGATGGGAAAGTGTATAGGGAGCTATCATCTGTATGTAATCAGTGCTGTACCTAATCTGTGAGTGTTTGATCAGACAGGTATTGTACTTATAATGGAGAATGCTCATTCCCAACACTAACATTCCAAACATTAACGGGAAGAAAATGTCCAAAAATAAGGGTTTCAATAAAATGTAGAACAGGAATGTGTCATCAATGCTGGTGTTGCCGATAGTGTTGACCCTCAGTGCCAACATTTTTGAACAGAACAGTTAATAGTTCCACTGCCAGAATAAGTAAACAGAAGGTCAGGGCTGTTTTGCCAATAACCTCTCTGCACTCTTTTAATGCTCAGTCGTGATCATGATTCAAACAGGAGGAATGATTACAATCTTCACACATTTAGAATACATTTAAAACTTACACCTAATCCTAAACGATATTGCTACGATGGGAAAGGCGTTTGATTTCATGAGAATCTCGGGAACATTAAGAGATGAGCTTTAAATCATATTCTGGGGTTTTTTTTAAATTTGGGGCTGTTTCTTCCCATTTTCTTCCCCAAAAAAGGAATTCCCCCACCCGTCCAAAGATGAACAAATGGTCATCATGGCTGTGCACATTCCAATAACTTGTGAGGTCTGAAAATGCCTTCAGAGGACACAGGACAAGTGATGGCTCCCACATATCAACAGTGATTAAACATGAGCAAAGGTGACAAGGTGGGACAGTTTGGAAGGTTTCGGGCCGACAGACTGTGGAGGATCAGGCAGAACATTGTGTATTTATGTTGTTCAGAGATTTTGCAATTTGTAGGATATGTAACATGCAATTGGCAAAGTATGCACAAATGCGCAATAGAATGAGAATGGAGGGTCCAACTGGAGGGTGCTTATTATTTCTCTTTTAAAAAAACAGAACTCTGGCATCCTCCAGCCAAGCCTTAACAGCCTTCCTTCATCAGCAGACCCATCTTAAGGACTCTCTTGTTTACTTGCACATCATAGTGGAAGGTGGTCTGAGAAATCAGGATGTCCAGCAGATATCCATTGCCATTTCCTTTTTTTTAAATAAAATTAGGGTACCCAATTAATTTTTTCCTATTAAGGGGCAGTTTAGTGTGGCCAATTCACCTACCCTGCACATCTTTTGGGTTGTGGGGGCAAAACTCACGCAAACACAGGGAGAATGTGCAAACTCCATGCGGACAGTGACCCAGAGCCAGGATCAAACCTGGGACCTCACCGCCGTGAGACAGCAGTGCTAACCCTATCCATTGCCATTTCCAACATTTGTAATAGTATGGTATCGGGTCTGTACACTGCAGTGTTGTTGAGAATGTTGCAGCACTATCTGATTAGCTATGCAGACCATCAGCAGAGGAAGTGTATCTCCCATCAATTCGCTCAGTGCTGCCAGAGGGATTGTCATCCAAACTCCATGATCCAGCCATTGCCAGCTTCAACTGGCTTAGAGGATGGTTACAGTGAGAGAGGGATTTGGTGACCCACGGCGATGCACTGTTTTAGATTCAGATCAATCAGTGCATGTGGTGAAGAGGTTCTGTCCAGGAGTGCCACATATTGATGGACTCAGCTATAACTAGCTGCTACTCATGCCAGCAGCTGATCGGGGCTATCTGCAGAGCTGGGAAAAGGCATCACTTTTGGCACCCATAAGCACATAATAAAGAATAAAATACTTGCACCGATAAAGATCTGTAGCGGAATTCTCCGTTCCTGAGACTAAGTGTTGACGGCGGGGCAGGGTTTGTGGACTTCTCCGACATCAAACCGTGCGCCGCACCTGGAACGATTCAGCGACTGTTAAGGGACTAGCACCGGCGTTATGTGGAAAACAATCGATTCCGATGGGAAACGGTGCGGGATTCATCGGATTTGTGATTGACACTCAGTTGGTTGACAAGCTGTCGGCCCACACACGCAGCACTCCACACACACATACACCATCGCAGCCAACAAGATGGCAGTGAGGAGAGCGCCACCCCATTGTACGGACGCCGAGCTCGAGAACCTCCTAAACATGGTGGAGGAGAGGGGGAACCACCCCGTAGCCCTTGTGACATTATAGAAATGTACAGCGTGTGAAGAGTTAATGTCATGTTACAAGTAGCCACTAGATGGAGCTAGGGACAATACTATAAAAGGCACTGACTCTTCAGCTTCTGGGAGAGGGTGGAGAGGAGACTGGAGTGAAGAGCACAGTAGAGCTATAGAGGATAGAATATAGTTACAGTTAGAGTATAGAGATAATGTTAGTGAGTGTATTTCAATATAATCTATTTGTTTACTGTAGGAATAAGTGTTGAACTTTAATTTAAATAGTAAATAAATTTAGCTTTGTTGATGAACCTAGCTTCAAGTGTCTTTGTGAACACTCCACTTTCCATCCTGAAAACAAGTTCACAAAGATCACCACATGCTACCAGGAGTGGAAGGCTTTAAATTTTAAGGTACCTCACCACATGGTACCAGGAAGTGTAATCCTAGATACTAAGCAGTAAGAATAGAGAGCAAATTCAACTTACAAGAAGAAAGAAAAAAATCATCACACCGCTACACAAATTTCAGCATCAGCAAGGAAATACCGAGAGCAACATGGAAAGTCTGAAGAAACCAGAGCACTTCAAAATGTCCGGTAAACTTAGCTCAAACTGGAAAAATTTCAAGCAACAATTTGAAGTTTTTCTATCAGCCTCTGCGCTAGATTCAGCACCTGATCACAGAAAGATTGTCCTCCTCCTTAATCTGGCAGATCCACAGGCATTTGAACTGTTCAATTCTTCTGAATTCACGGACAGTGAGGACAAAAAAGTATGAACGGGTATTGGAAAAATGTGATAAACATTGCAATAAAACAAGTCAATGAGACATATGAACGATATATGTTTGCTAAAAGGCTGCAGCACAAAGGAGAATCATTTGACTCATTTGTCACTGATTTAAGGCTCCGAGCGCAATCCTGCAATTTTTCATCTGTTACAGATTCAATGTTGCGAGACCAGATTGTGTTTGGCATTTGTGATGAGCAAATGCGAGAGCGATTATTAAGATGACCAAATTTAACGTTAGAGGAAGCCATAAACCTGTGTAAAGCCAGTGAGCAAGCCGCAAACGAGTATGCTGAGTTCCGATCGAAAGAAAAAGGCGTGAACTCTGGCAAACACGTGGTCCGTGGCACTGTTCCGTAAATAGCACGCCACACATGGCGGCAATTTTGAATGTGACATCAGCAGTGTCATAACGTGCACACACTGTGGCCACGCCCGCGGTAGAAAAAATTGTCTGCCATTCGGAAAGAAGTGCTTGCGATGTAACAAACTTAATCATTTTGCCGCACAATGCAAATTTAATACAGCAGTGTTGCAAAACAACTTTAAAAAGTCGTTTCAAACAAATAAAAGGTTCACAGCATACAAAAGAAGGAGGATGAAGAAAAAAGTCATAAAGTGATTCCGATAAGCTTCTTTCACAGGACACCTTTAGAAGTGAAGCGATCACTTCCGGTGGCGGCCATGGAGGTGTAGGTCGCACGTTTGATAGCTCCCGCCTGTGACGGACTTTTGGACCTTTTTCCCTCGGTTTTTTCTGAATTCTATGGGATAAATCGATGAAGACTGAGACAGTGAAGAGAAATCCCCCTCCGGTGTATGGAGAATTGGACCTGAAGTGGCCGTGTGAGAAGATAAAGTCCTATAAGGAAGACGCGAGAAGAGCCGGTAACGTGGGAAAGCATGGGGGAGAACAAGGGCCGCGGGGAGACGGCACAGTGGTCGACGGGGCAGCTGGTGGGGTTCTTTGAAGATTGCTTCGCCAAGCTGAAGAAGGACACGCTGGACCAGATTAAGGCTTTGATTGATCAAGTTGTGCCGAATCAAGACACCCACGGGAGAGCAATCCAGGAGGTGGAGAAAAAAGTGTCCGAGTACATAACCCTGCTGGAGACCAAGGTGGAGATGATGAACGACCGCCAGAAAAGAATGCAGGAGAAGCTGGAGGACCTGGAGAAAAGGTCCAGGAGGCAGAATCTTAGAATTGCCGGCCTCCCTGAAGGCAGTGAGGGATAGGATGCGAGGACTTATGTGACAGACATGTTGGAGAAGTTGATGGGGGCTGAAGCGTTCCCTCGGCCCCTGGAAGTGGATAGACCACACATAGCCCTCGCGAAGAAGCCCCGAGTGAACGAGCCGGCGAAAGCGATAGTGGTACGCTTTTCCCGATTCCTGATCAAGGAACACGTTCTGCGGTGGGCCAAGAGCGAACGAAGCAGCAAGTGGGAGAATTGTGAGCTGCGCATTTATCAGGACCTGGGTGTGGATCTGGCCAAGAGGCGAGCTGGATTTAATCGGGCAAAAACGGCCCTCTTTAAGAAGGGAGTGAAGTTTGGGATGCTGTACCCAGCCCGTCTGTGGGTCACACATGAGGACCGCGACTTCTACTTCGAAACACCAGACGAAGTATGGACTTTTATTAAAGAAAAGAGGCTGGAAGCAAATTAAAAGACACCGAAGCCTTGGAGAAGTACTGTGGCGGCAATTTGTTGTGCTGGGCTGTATACGTATAAGTAGTGCTATGTGTAATAAAGGGCTGTTTGGGTGGCTAAGGTAACTTTGTCTTGCAGGGAGCTGGTTAGAGAGGGGGATGGTCTTTGGGACTGGTTCAGTTTTTGGGTGTTTTTTTTCCAAAGTGGCTGTTTCTTCACTGTTTTTTTCCTGATGTTTGTTTACAGGAGAATGTGATGCTTTTAATATGTTTGTCCAAGTGGGGGAAGAGGGGAGAGAACAATGGTGAGACAGACTGCTTGGTGCCAGGGGCGGGCGCTATCAAGCCAGTGTGGGTCAGCTGACTCTCGGAAGCGCAATGGGGGGTGAGCAGGTGCTAAGCTGGAGCTTGACTTGGGGGGTTGGGTTTCTAGTGTTGTTGCTAGGGGGGGAGCAAGACAGTAGGGAGCTGATTTGCTGACAGGGGAGGAACTGTTACTCGGGGCAAATGGGAGGTCGGGAATGGCGAGTGCCCGAGGGGGGGCTCAAGGAGGTGGAGGGCGCGAGCGAGAGGCTGGCCTAAAAAGGGTGATGGCTAGTCAGCGGGGGCGAGGGGGGGGGCTGGAAACCCCCCAACCAGGCTGATTACGTGGAACATCAGAGGGCTGAATGGGCCGGTGAAAAGGGATCATGTGTTTGCGCATTTGAGGGGACTGAAGGCGGACGTGGCAATGCTACAAGAGACAGACCTAAAGGTTACTGACCAGACGAGATTGAGAAAGGGGGTGGGTTAGCCAAGTATTCCACTCAGGAGCGGACTCAAAGACCAGGGGGGTAGCGATCTTGATCAACAAACGAGTGGCATTCGAGGCAGGGAGAATCGTGTCAGACAAGAGGGGTAGGTACATAATGGAGAGTGGGAAGCTGGAGGGGGTGCGGGTGGTACTCGTGAACATATAGACTCTGAACTGGGACGATGTGGAATTTATGAGGCGGGTTTTAGGTAAGATCCCAGACTTAAAGTCACATAACCTGATCATGGGAGGAGACTTTAACACAGTCATTGATCCGGAATTGGACTGGTCAAAATCCAGGACAGGGAGGAGGCCGGCTGCGGCAAAGGAATTGAAGGAGTTTATGGAACAGATGGGTGGAGTAGACCCATGGAGGCTTGCACAGCCAAGGGCGAAGGAGTTTTCCTTTTTCTCACATGTCCACAAGGCATACTCTCGCATCAACATTTTTGTTCTGAGCAGGGCGCTAATACCGAAGGTGGTGGATACTAAGTACTCGGCAATCACAGTGTCGGATCATGTCCCACATTGGGTGGATCTACGGGTTAGTGTGGAGGGCAACGCCCGCTGTGGAGACTGGATGTGGGGTTGCTAGCGGACAAAACAATCTGTGGGCGGATGGACTTAACAAGTCCAAACAGAACTAGCTGGAAACAAATGATCCAGGAAGATCTCTGCAGCAACGGTTTGGGAAGCTCTGAAGGCAGTGGTCAGAGGGGAATTAATCTCGATACAGGCCCACTGAGAAAAGGCGGAACGGGCTGTGATTGATAGGTTAGTGGAGGAGATACTCCAGGTGGACAGGAAATACTCGGAGGCCGCAGACGCGGGGCTACTGAGGGAGCGGCGGAGGTTACAGGTGGGGTTTCGGCTGCTGACCACAGGGAAAGCGGTGGAACAGCTGAGGAAGGCAAGCGGGTGATTTATGAGTACGGGGAAAAGGCAAGCAGAATGGTGGTGCACCAGCTCAGGAAAAGGGAGGGGGCCAGGGAGATAAATTAAAGAGTAGAGGCGGGAATGCTGTACTGGACCCAGCGGGGGTGAACGAGGTGTTTAAGGACTTCTATAGTAAATTATATGAGTCGGAACCCCCGGCTTAGGTGGAGGGGATGAGGCAGTTTTTAGCTCAGTTGAGGTTTCCGAGGGTAGATTAGGATCTGGTGGAAGGACTGGGAGCCCCAATCGAGGGAATAATCAAGGGGCTGGAGGGCATGCAGTCTGGCAAGGCCCCGGGGCCTGACGGCTACCCAGTGGAATTCTATAAGACTTTTTCAGAGATATTGAGCCCACTGCTGGTGAGGACATTTAATGAAGCAAGAGAGAAGGGAGTCCTCCCCCAACAATGTCGCAGACCTCGATTTCATTAATACTGAAACGGGAGAAGGATCCAGAGCAATGCGGGTCATACAGGCCAATTTCTCTACTGGATGTGGGCGTCAAATTGCTGGCTAAGATACAGGCCACAAGGATAGAGGATTGTGTCCTGGGGGTGATAGGGGAAGACCAGACGGGATTTGTAAAGGGCAGGCAACTCAAGGCCAATGTTCGAAGGCTTTTGAATGTTGCTCTTATGATGCTCTCAGAAGGAGAGGAGGTGGAGGTGGTGGTAGCGATGGATGCGGAGAAGGCTTTCGATCGGGTGAAGTGGAATTACCTGTGGGAGGTGCTCAGAAGGCTTGGGTTTGGTGAGGGCTTTATTGACTGGGTGCGGTTGCTCTATCAGGCACCAGTAGCGAGTGTGCATATGAATCGGCTGAGGTTGGGGTATTTTAAGCTACACCGAGGGACGAGCACGGGTGCCCCCTCTCCCCGTTACTGTTTGCTCTGGCCATAGAGCCATTGGCCATGGAGTTAAGAGCCTCTAGGAACTGGAAAGGGCTGGTTCGAGGGTGGTGGAACACCGGGTCTCGCTTTACGCAGATGACCTGCTCTCGTATATTTCAGATGCGTTGGAGGGGATGGGGGAAGTAATGCGAATCATGGGTGAATTTGGCAATGTTTCGGGGTATAAATTGAACATGGGGAAAAGCGAGATGTTCGCGATCCAGGCAAGACAGGAGAAGCAACTGGGAGAGCTTCCGTTTAGAATGGTAGGGAAGAGCTTTCGGTGTCTGGGAATCCAGGTGGCCCGGGAATGGGAGGCACTGCACAAGTTAAACCTATCCCGGCTGGTAGAACAAATTCAAGGGGACTTTAAGAGATGGGACATGCTCCCGCTATCACTGGCGGGGAGGGTACAGACTGTGAAAATAACGGTCCTCCCCAGATTTCTGTTTATCATTCAGTGCCTCCCCAAAGGCCTTTTTCAAGCAGGTGAATAAGGTTATTCTGGGCTTTGTGTGGGCGAGTAAAACCCCGCGAGTGAAGAAAGTGTTGCTGGAGCGCAGTCGGGGGGAGGGTGGGTTGGCGCTGCCGAACTTCTGCAATTACTACTGGGTAGCTAATATAGCCATGATTAGGAAGTGGGTGGTGGGGGAGGAGTCGGTGTGGGAGCAGATGGAGGCGGCTCATGCAAAGACACCAGTTTGGGAGCACTGATAACGGCACCTCTTCCGTTCTCGCCGGCCCGATACTCCACAAGTCCGGTGGTGGTGGCGGCTCTGAGAATCTGGGGGCAATGGAGGAGATTTAAGAGAGTAGAGGGAGCATCTCGATTTATAATAATCATTGGTTTGTACCGGGTAGGCTAGGTGGTGGGTTCCGGAGATCGCAAAAGGCAGGAATTAGAACATAGAACATAGAACATTACAGCGCAGTACAGGCCCTTTGGCCCTCGATGTTGCGCCGACCTGTGAAACCAATCTAAAGCCCATCTACACTATTCCATTATCATCCATATGTTTATCCAATGACCATTTAAATGCCCTTAATGTTGGCGAGTCCACTACTGTTGCAGGCAGGGCATTCCATGCCCTTACTACTCTCTGAGTAAAGAACCTACACCTGACATCTGTCCGATATCTATCTCCCCTCAATTTAAAGCTATGCCCCCTCATGCTAGCCATCACCATCCGAGCAAAAAGGCTCTCACTATCCACCCTATCTAATTCTCTGATCATCTTGTATGTCTCAATTAAGTCACCTCTTAACCTTCTTCTCTCTAACGAAAACAGCCTTAAGTCCCTCAGCCTTTCCTCATAAGATCTTCCCTCCATACCAGGCAACATCCTGGTAAATCTCCTTTGCACCCTTTCCAATGCTTCCACATCCTTCCTATAATGCGGCGATCAGAACTGCAATCAATACTCTAAATGTGGCCGCGCCAGCGTTTCGTACAGCTGCAACATGACTTCATGGCTTCGAAACTCAATCCCTCTACCAATAAAAGCTAACACACCGTATGCATTCTTAACAACCCTATCAGCCTGGGTGGAAACTTTCAGGGATCTATGTTCATGGACACCGAGATCTCTCTGCTCATCCACACTATCAAGAATCTTATCATTAGCCCAGTACTCTGTATTCCTGTTACTCCTTCCAAAATGATTCACCTCACACTTTTCTGCATTGAACTCCATTTGCCACCTCTCAGCCCAGCTCTGCAGCTTATCTATGTCCCTCTGTAGCCTGCAACATCCTTCTGCACTCTCCACAACTCCACTGACTTTAGTGTCATCTGCAAATTTCCTCACGTATACTTCTACGCTCTCCTCTAGGTCATTTATAAAATGACAAACAGCAGTGGCCCCAAAACAGATCCTTGTGGTACACCACTAGTAACTGAACTCCAGGCTGAACATTTCCCATCAACCACCACCCTCTGTCTTCTTACAGCTAGCCAATTTCTGATCCAAACTGCTAAATCACCCTGAATCCCATGCCTCCGTATTTTCTGCAATAGCCTATCATGGGAAACCTTACCAAATGCTTTACTGAAATCCATATACACCACATCAACTCCTTTACCCTCGTCCACCTGTTTGGTCACCTTCTCAAAGAACTCAATAAGGTTTGTGAAGCACGACCTACCCTTCACAAAACCGTGTTGACTATCCCTAATCAAATTATTCCTTTCTAAATGATTATAAATCCTATCTCTTATAAATCTTTCCAAGACTTTGCCCACAACAGAAGTAAGGCTCACTGGTCTATAGTTACCGAGGTTGTCTCTACTCCCCTTCTTGAACAAGGGGACATTTGCTATCCTCCAGTCTTCTGGCACTATTCCTGTAGACAATGACGACATAAAGATCAAAGCCAAAGGCTCAGCAATCTCCTCCCTAGCTTCCCAGAGAATTCTAGGATAAATCCCATCCGGCCCAGGGGACTTATCTATTTTCACACTTTCCAGGATTGCAAACACCTCCTCCTTATGAACCTCAAGCCCTTCTAGTCTAGTAGCCTGTATCTCAGTATTCTCCTTGACAACATTTTCTTTTTCCTGTGTGAATACTGACAAAAAATAATCATTTAGCAACTCTCCTATCTCCTCGGACTCCATGCACAACTTCCCACTACTGTCCTTGATTGGCCCTACTCTTACCTTAGTCATTCTTTTATTCCTGTCATACCTATAGAAAGCTTTAGGGTTATTCTTGACCCTACCTGCCAAAGACTTCTCATGTCCCCTCCTGGCTTTTCTTAGCTCTCTCTTTAGGTCCTTCCTAGCTAACTAGTAACTCTCGAGCGCCATAATTGAACCTTCACATCTCATCTTTACATAAGCCTCCTTCTTCCTCTTGACAAGTGATTCAACTACTTTAGTAAACCACGGTTCCCTCGCTCGACCACTTCATCACTGCCTGACAGGTACATACTTATCAAGGACACGCAGTAGCTGTTCCTTGAACAAGCTCCACATTTCAATTGTGCCCATCCCCTGCAGTTTCCTTCCCCATCCTATGCATCCTAAGTCTTGCCTCATTGTATCATAATTGCCTTTCCCCCAGCTATAACTCTTGCCCTGCGGTATATACCTATTCCTTTCCATCACTAAAGTAAACGTAACCGAATTGTGATCACTATCACCAAATCTAACACCTGTCCTGGTTCATTAGGCAGTACCAAATCCAATGTGGCCTCGCCTCTTGTTGGCCTATCTGCATACTGTGTCAGGAAACCCTCCTGCACAAATTGGACAAAAACAGACCCATCTAAAGTACTCGAACTATAGCGTTTCCAGTCAAAATTTGGAAAGTTGAAGTCCCCCATAACAACTACCCTGTTACTTTCGCTCCTAGCCAGAATCCTCTTTGCAATCCTTTCCTCTACATCTCTGGAACTTTTCGAAGGCCTATAGAAAACTCCCAACAGGGTGACATCTCCTTTCCTGTTTCTAACCTCAGCCCATACTACCTCAGTAGACGAGTCCTCATCTAACGTCCTTTCTGTCACTGTAATACTGTCCTTGACTAACAATGCCACCCCTCCCCCTCTTCTTTTACCACCTTCCCTGAGCTTCCTGAAATATCTAAACCCCGGAACCTGTAACAACCATTCCTGTCCCTGCTCTATCCAAGTCTCTGAAATAGCCACAACATCGAAGTCCTAGGTACCAACCCATGCTGCAAGTTCCCCCACCTTATTCCGGATGCTCCTGGCGTTGAAGTAGACACACTTTAAACCACCTTCCTGCCTGCTGGTACACTCCTGCAACCTTGAAACCTTACTCATGACCTCACTACTGTACTCTCAACATCCTGTATACTGGAGCTACAATTCAGGTTCCCAATCCCCTGCTGAATTAGTTTAAACCCTCCCGAAGAGCATTAGCAAATCTCCCCCCCCCAGGATTTTGGTACCCCTCTGGTCCAGGTGTAGACCATCCCTTTTGTAGAGGTCCCACCTACCCCAGACTGAGCCCCAATCATCCAGGTATCTGAAACTCTCCCTCCTGCACCATCCCTGTAGCCACGTGTTCAACTACTGTCTCTCCCCCTTTTCCTCATCTCGCTAGCACGTGGCACGGGTAACAACCCAGAGATAATAACTCTGTCTGTTCTAGCTCTAAGTTTCCACCCTAGCTCCCTGAATTCCTGCCTCACATCCCTATCCCTTTTCCTACCTATGTCAGTGGTGCCTATGTGGACCACGACTTGGGGCTGCTCCCCCTCCCCCTTAAGAATCCCAAAAACACAATCTGAGACATCACGGGCCCTGGCGCCTGGGAGGCAACACACCAACCGCGAGTCTCTCTCGTTCCCACAGAATCGCCTATCTATCCCCCTAACTATGGAGTCTCCAATGACTAATGCTCTACTCCTCTCCCCACTTCCCTTCTGAGCAATAGGGACAGACTCTGGGCCAGAGACCTGTACTCCATGGCTTACCCCTGGTAAGTCGTCCCCCCCACCAGTATCCAAAGCGGTATACTTGTTACTAAGGGGAACGACCACAGGGGATCCCTGTACTGACTGCTTCCTCCCAGCCCCTCTCACCATCACCCATCTATCTTCATTCTTCGGAGTAACTACATCCCTGAAGCTTCTATCTATGACCACCTCTGCCTCCCGAAAGATCCGAAGTTCATTCAACTCCAGCTCCAGTTCCCTAACGCGGTTTCTGAGGAGCTGGAGATGGGTGCACTTCCCATGTGGAGGAACTCAAAGCCCCTGAGTGTAGAGACCTGAGTTAGAGACATGGCTGGGTTTCTCAGTCTCGAGAAGATAAAGTTCGCCTGAAGTAGGTCAATGGTCGGGTTCACCCGTTCATCGACTTGTCAGCAGTTGCAGTATTCCAAGGAGGGGTTGGGGGAGAGAGGGTCGGATTGTTGTTTTATGGTTGGGGTGTGTGAAGATTGGGATGGGAGGGGGGGGGGGGGGGGGGGGGGGGGGGAATGTTTATTATGCCATGTTGATGTCATTGTTAATGTTATTTTTATAAACATTTTCAAATACCTTAATAAACATTTTTTTTTTAAATGAAGCGATAATGAAAGTTAATGAAATGCTGATAAACAAATTATGCAACTTTCCGATGTGAATAAGAATTGGACTGAAACGTTAACTGTAAATGGAGCAGAAGTGCAGTTCAGATTGGACACAGGCGCACACACAAATCTGATAACAGAATCAGATTTGAAAAAAGTAGACAACCTTCCAAAACTTAAAAAAACGAATTGTAGATTAACTGACTACAATGGCAACGAAATAGCAACAAAAGGTTCCTGCTGCCTGATGGTGCAAAATGGTGACATTAGAATTCCACTTGACTTTGAGATTGTGGATGCCACAAAGTCTTCAATTAATGGAGTGGATGCATGTATCCAGTTAAAGTTAGTTCAGAGAATTCACAGCCAAATCTTTAAGTGGTTTGCTGAATGATAAGATAGGAACTATTTTGAGCAATTTCAAGCATGTTTTTAATGTAATGGGAACATTACCATTCACCTACAGCATCAAGTTAAAAGATAGTGTTAAACCTGTCATTCATGACCCAGACGAGTGCCAGCACCACTGAGAGATTGTCTTAAGGATGAACTAGATAGGATGCAACGGGACAGCGTGGTGGCGCAGTGGTTAGCATTGCAGCCTCACGGTGCCGAGGTACCAAGTTCGATCCCGGCTCTGGGTCACTGTCCATGTGGAGTTTGCACATTCTCCCCGTGTTTGCGTGGTTTTCGCCCCCACAACCCAAAGATGTGCAAGGCAGGTGGATTGGCCACACTAAATTGCTCCTTAATTGGAAACATGAATTGGGTACACTAAATTTATTTTAAAAAAGATAGGATGCAGCAAAATGACATCATCTCAAAAGTGACTGAGCCAACGGTATGGGGTGGCACAGTAGCACAGTGGTTAGCACTGTTGCTCCACAGCGCCAGAGTCCCAGTTTGATTCCTGGCTTGGGTCACTGTCTGTGCGGAGTCTGCACGTTCTCCCCGTGTCTGCGTGGGTTTCCTCCAGGTTCTCCGGTTTCCTCTCACACATCCCAAAAGACGTGCTTGTTAGGTGAATTGGACATTCTGAATTCTCCCTCAGTGTACCCGAACAGGCGCGGAGTGTGGCGACTAGAGGATTTTCACAGTATCCTCATTGCAGTGTAATGTAAGCCTACTTGTGACACTAATAAAGATTATTATTATTATGCATCACGGAGGGGGTTGTAGGCGGCGGGGGGTGGGGGGGTGGTCTGGTGGGGTGGGTGGGTGGGGGAATGTGGGAGTGGGATGTGTTGTCCGTGCCCCTGGCCAGTCCCCATCCTGTCCCAAGTCAGTGAACCTGGAGGCGATCAGAGCGTCCCATGCGCGCCCTGGTGCACACATTGTGTGGCCCCCTCTGCCTGTCCGGTCCCCATGTCCACTAGTGCCTCTACCTGTCCGTAGGATCCTCTTTCTCTCTGTCGTGCCCTCTACATCTTTGTTAGTACCTCTACTCTGTATGGCCCTGTATCCGCCATAGGGCCCTCGACTTCTTCATAGGGCCCTCTATCTCTCTGTCAGGACTGCTATCTTTCTGTCAGTGCTTCTACTTCTCCATATGTCCTTCTACTGGGCCCTCTATCTCTCCATTAAGGGCCCTCTACCTCTCCATAGAATCCCTCCAGTGCAGAAGGCCCATCGAGTCTGCACCGACACTCAGAAAGAGGACTCCATCCAGGCCCACACCCTATCCCTGAACCCCACATAACCTTTTGGACACTAAGAGACAATTTAGCATGGCCAATCCACCTAACCTGCATATCTTGACTGTGGGAGAAAACCGGAGCATTCGGAGGAAACCCATGCATGCATGGGGAGAACGTGCAAGCTCCACACAGACAGACAACCAAGACAATTGAACCAGGATCTCTGAGCTGCGAGGCAGCAGTGCTAACCACTGTGCCATGTGCCACTTCATAGGGCCCTCTACTTCTCTGTAGGGCCCTCTACCTCTCCATTGGGCCCTCTATCTCTCTGTCAGGACTGCTATCTCTCTGTTAGTGCTTCTACTTCTCCATAGGGCCCTCTACCTCTCCATTGGGCCCTCTATCTCCCTGTTGGGCCCTTTATATCACTGTTGGGCCCTCTATCCCTCTGTGGGCCTAATTATAATTCTGTATATGTGGGCAGGTTTTGAGGTGGTTAAAATCTCACAAAGTATCTTCTTTCTCCATTAACACTTTATTTTCCCAACACTCCTTCTGTACTTGGTGAAATTAATAAAGTTATAACTTCAGCTTTATTTTTCAATTGTTTTTTTGTTGTTACTAACTATGCTTGGTACATAGGGCAAAGCGGCATCTCCATATTATTCATATGTAATCCTTGCCTCTGAGTGTGGTGAGCTACTGAACTATGGGAATTGGATTCAGGCTACACCTGTAGGCATGAGCATGTACTTTTCAGGAGGAGTTACTGATTAACAATCAAGGACAGGAACCCTGGGTGACCTTTGTCTCCCTTAACACAGATACCCAAACCTACTCTATTGCTTCAACAACTGCGCCAGCCACATTCAGGCAATTCAACAAGAACAAAACGTGAACCATTGTTGGTTTGTACACCTCATAACCAAACTGAACAAAGTCAATGAGTCAAGTGATAGCTCATATTTATGGGTCCTGGATTTTGAGGAATTTTCTATTTCATAGAATTTCATAGAATTTACAGTGCAGAAGGAGGCCATTCGGCCCGTCGAGTCTGCACCGGCTCTTGGAAAGAGCACCCTACCTCCAACCTATCCCCATAACCCCATAACCCAGTAACCCCACCGAACATTAAGGGCAATTTGGACACTAAGGGCAATTTATCATGGCCAATCCACCTAACCTGCACATCTTTGGACTGTGGGAGAAAACCGGAGCACCCGGAGGAAACCCACGCACACACGGGGAGAATGTACAGACTCCACACAGACAGTGACCCAAGCCGGGAATCGAACCTGGGACCCTGGAGCTGTGAAGCATTTGTGCTAACCACTATGCTATCGTGCTGCCCTTGCTGTTGCTTTATTGGAAGTGCAAAATAAATCCCAATCATTGGGCAGGACTCTCCGTTGGCCGACGCCCAAATCAGGAAAGGCGATTGGGCAGAGAATCAGTCGTGAGGCCAAAATAGGATGTCATGCTCCGGTGCCTCGATAGCAGAGTCGATGCATTCTGCTCTACACATACAGTAAACGCCGTCCACATAGCGAGCAGAGGGGTGATGTGCTGGAGGCGAAGGATGAATGCCAGGCCTCATCCGACGAGGCGGACACGGAGGAGGGTGAGAATGGGCAGGATGTGGAGCCCGGGCAGGCACAGGAAGCCACACAATGTGTGCGCCAGTGCCGGCAAGCACGGGACGTTCTGATTACCTCCAGGTTGACCAACTAGGTGGCCTGGCCAATGGTACGGACATTCCATCCCACCCCCATACCCTACCTGGGCCGACCACTCCCTCCCGTCAACATCGCCCATGCGCCACACTCCCCTCTCCCTCACCCTTGCAACCCATATGGGGTGCGAGCCGTGGGTTGGCAGTAACAGCAGGCCTGGTCCATGGGATGGAGAAGGATGACGATCCGCTCTGCGATGAGCTCTGGTGCTCCACATCATTTGAATTCTTCTGACTCCTGCCCACGGTAGCACTTTTCACCATCCACCTGGGTGGCCCCTGTATGCAAGCTCGCCATTTCATCACATGGTCCCATCAAAACCCTGGGATGGCGGAGGTGTGGATGTTGGGGGAGTGAGGGGGGTGGTGGGGGATGGGGATAGGACATCAGCACAGTGAACGCTGGCTGAAATGGGGTCCCTGGTCCAAACCCACCCCCACCCCCCAACCATCTCCCTCCCTCCCCAGTGTCCTCTCTGCAGGCAACGCAGCCCATCCCTCGCATCCATCTGACAGAGCACCGAGGCTGTCCGTGTCCTTTTCCAAGCTACTATCCGCTTGGGGTTGAAGCTGTGGTTGGGGGTGGGTGAGGGGATACCAGAAGGGTCCGCCTCATCACCACAAAATCCTGCAAAATGCAGGTTGGGGTGGTGTTGGAGGGAGGAGGGGGGGGAGTGGTGTTGGGGTGGTGGTTGTGGAGGGTGTGTGTGGAGGTGGTGTGGGAGTGGTATGGGTGGGTGGGGGGTGTGAGGGTGGTGTGGAGTAGTCAGGGGATGTGGGGGTGTGGGTGGAGAGGGGTAGGGCTGGTGGTGGTGACACACTTGCCATGGCCTCATCCGATGACACGGACGCGGAGGAGGGTGAGAATGGGCAGGATCTGGAGCCCGGGCAGGCTCAGGAAGCCACACAATGTGTGCGCCAGGGTCAGCACGCACAGGACGTTCTGATTACCTCCAGGTTGACCAACTAGGGGGCCTGGCCAATGGCACGGACATTCCATCCCACCCCCCATGGCGAACCACAACTCAGTGGAGTCTCACTTGCTCGCCCGATGCCGAGCTCCACCTCGGCGACCGCCCTCTCTCCGGGCCCACCAACCAGGTCCAGTCCCACTACTTCACTACGGTGCTGGCCTGCAAGTCCAGCGGTCCCCCTCCAGTCTTTTCTCTCTCCCTGCAGTTGTGGGCTGCTTCTGAAAACGCAAAATGTCAGACAGTTGGACACATGCAGCCCAGGGGGTGGGTAGCTGGTGGCCTCTATGGCCAGGGAGCGGTTACCGGTATGGATGCTGGCATGTGGTGCAGGGTAGGGAGCGCTTGCCCTCCCCATGGAGGTGTGTGGCTGGTGCCAGAGGCACAGTGCTTCTCACACACCCTGGCCGCCCTGAGGAGGTTGTGTGGCTTTTCGAGGAGCTGCTGACCAGTCCTGGCGGTGGGGCCCACAGCACTCACGTCATCCGCCGCCTGCGCCCAGGCCCAGTGTATGCTGGCGGCTGGAAACCTCATTCCCACCCCGGAGTACAGGTTAGCCCGCTCTCCTCCACGGCATCCATCTCAAGCTCAGCGCCCGAGAAGCAGTGTGCTGCTCTCCGTGCTGCCATCTTGTTGGCTGGGATGAGCGTGTGTGGGGAGTGGAGTGTTAAAATGCAGCCTCAGCTTGTCAGCCTCTCGAGTTTCAATCCCAACCCCGGCGTATCCGGCACTGGTTCTCATTGGAATCGATCGTGTTCCAAGTGGCGGCAATACTGGCCCATTAACGCTTGATGAATTGCTCCAGGAGCGGGGCCAATTTTGCTGTCGTCGGGGTCCACCGATTCTGTCCCGGGGTCAGCACTCTGAAACACAGATCCCTCCATTAGGTTTCTTATGCTTGTCTGGTAAAGTTGGAGAAGAAAATCTGAGGACATTCAGTTCAACTCTATGATTTACCGATTGAAACTCAATTGGCACTTGTTCACTAAATAAATCTTTTAACTGATTGGCAAACAGCACAGTAATCATTTAGCCTGCACTCCTGGAGGCCACTGTAATCTGGCATCGGTCTGCAGCATTCTCCGCTGTGGTAGAACCCAGGACGCAGGACAGATGATCTACTTCATTCAGATGAACAAGAGTGCAACTCATTGCAGCTTTCAGCCTGTGCTTTTTCCTCTGGGCTAATTTCTGAACTTACTGGTTTCCCACCCTCCCCTCAGCCAGGCTGCAACATGGAGAAAAAAGAGTGGTGAGAAGGTTGGGGGGGCGGGGAGGGTTCTAATAAAATAAGACGACAAATGGGGCTTTCATAATCGGCTGGTAAAATCATTGTGAGCTGGCATCTCGGAGTACACTGGTTAAAAAAAAGCATGAGCTGTGATAACAAGTCAGCCAGGCCAGGTGGCAGTCCACACTTCCTGGATCAGGATTACTTCTATTTTTTAATTAATTTTGGGTACCGAATTAATTTTTTCCAATTAAGGGGCAATTTAGCGTGGGCAATCCACCTACCCTGCACATGTTTGGGTTGTGGGGGCGAAACCCACACAAACACGGGGAGAATGTGCAAGCTCCACACGGACAGTGACCCAGAGCCGGGATCGAACTTGGGATCTTGGCGCCGTAAGGCAGCAGTGCTAACTAATGCACCGCCGTGCTGCTCTAGGATTACTTCTGATCAATGTTAGTGACTTACTTTCCGTAGGGAAAGGTCAGATTACCCTAGCAGCCAATTAACCCATCAACACTCTGAAGTGCAAGACTGGAAGGTGGCTGGTATTTATTGAACCAATACACATTGGCGAATGGGTGGACTGGGGTGGGCAGGTTACAGGATAGTTGAAGGAATGATTCTCAATGTTCATTTTAAGGAATAACTATCAAGGTTGAATAGAGGGAGCTATCCTCTACATTCGGGGCTGACATATTTGACCTTTGAGTCTTCAACGCTGACATCATGTGCCAAGGCTGGAAGAACATCCATTGCCAGCATATGGGATTGATACATGATCCCATCTGCCTGAGCTGGATTTGATCCCAGGTAAAGGGAGAGCTTGCTGCACCACCCATTCCCAGGGGAGGTCTTGCTTCCACTGTGTTTGGCATGTGCTGCAATGTCAACTCTACTATTGCCAGCGTGATGTTGGCTCTGTCAGGCCCCCTTCCAGCCATAGCGAGCAACCTCTCCTCTGTAACCGTGGTTGCTAATGGCCGTGAATTACGCTGCAGCAGATGTTGTGCTGTGAAATTTTTGCTGTTCTTGCCCTAGTTATCTGTCAAATGATTAGAAATCATTCACTCTGATGGTTCAAACTAGTTAGAGAAAGGAGTCCCAAGTTCAATCTCTTGTACTGATCACAGCCAGCCTTCGGGAGAGGGGAAATTGGCCAGGACACCTATTCTTTGGCAAGTGCTAATTGATGTAGATATGATTGTAGCCATTGGCCATTCAGCCCATTGATTCTGTGCAGACTTGTTTGAAGAACAATCAAGTTGGACCCTCCCTTGCTCTTTCCTCATATCTTGCAATGGTTTTCTTTGAAGTACTAATCCATTTGCCTTGTGAAGGCTACTATTGAATGTGTATCCATTACCGTACAGGCACCCCATTCCAAACTCCAGTTTATGAACCATAAATTCAAGTTAACACTCAACTTGCCTATTTGATTATCCTTTGTGGTTCTCCCAACTTCAGATCATGATATACAGTACCAAGATTTAACCTAGTCTCTTGGGCAAATTTCACAATAGCGCTGTACTGGTCAGCTGCTTTCAATAATGATTGTCGGATCTATTAGTGCAATCCTATTTGCCACACTTCAACAGAACTTCAGAATGTCTTTGAAGAATTATCTTTGTCCGCCGCTGGAACACTGGCCATTTGGGAGTCAAGAGAATGGGACCTGATGGGGGAGATGCTTTTTAGCTTTCCGGATTGTGCAGGAGCTCCACCTGACTGCTTTCGGAGCTGGCCTCAAGAGGGACATAAGCATTTGTTTGATGATTCCTTCCACTGAATCTTATGTGTCGCTGATACACAGTCCAGGTCTCACTGCAGTACAGCAGTGTGGTGCTCTGTGCACTAGGACTTTTACTGACTTGTGGAGATCTTTGTTGTCAAACACCCATGGCTATGGTTTGTAGGAGGCTGAGCTGGCACAGCTAACCCAGTATTGGATCTCCTTAGCAAAGGTAGCCTATTGAGAGGGGTAGCTGCCAAGGTGTGAGGAATGCTCCACATATTACAAAGTCTCTCCTTCAACATCTATTCGATGTGAAGTATTTGATTGATGAGCTCTGGGTTGCTATGAGTTTTGTTTTGCCAACATTCAAGGACAGGCCGAGTCTCTTGTTCACAAATTTGAAGAGATTGAGAGTGGCTTGTAAATCTAGTGCAGGGTGGGCAATGATACTGCAGTCATCTGCAAACTGTACATCATATAGGTCTGTGGTGGTCAGATTAGTTTCGGCATGGAGGTAACTGAGGTTAAAGAGATTTCCATCTGTGCGGTATTTAATACTCATACCAGAGGGCAGTTGATCTTTGATGAGGTGAGCAGCCATGGCCAGGTAGACTGTAAATATAATGGAGGTTATCGCACAGCTGAGTTTCATTCCAGTCTAGATTTTGAAGGCTTCTACAATCTGACATTAAAAGATTGTAGCGTGACATTACTAAAAGGAAGCGTGTCATGCAATCCAGGTGTCTTCAAGCTTTGTGTCCTCATATATATGTTCTCATGTGCCTGGTTTCAATAAAGTAACCCACAACATTTTATCCAATCCCCGTGAGTGCCTGGTGCCTGTATATTGTTATAACACACACAACATGATGTGCAAAAGTGGGTCCTTCTAAGCGCACACTGTTCAGCCTGGTAGCAAGGTTCAGTACCAGTAAGAAATGGTGAACAGTCTTAGATCATGCTACACGGAATGAGGTGCTCTTCAATGTTTTGGGCAAACTGCAACAAAGCAGTAGCAACAAGAGATTGTTGAAACCATAGTGCTGGTGATTGCGCAGAGAAGCTTTGAAGACACAGTGCCAGGTAAGTGATTTGATTGATTTGATTTGATTTATTGTCACATGTACCGAAGTACAGTATTTTTCTGCGGCCAAGGGAACATACACAGTACGTACATAGTAGACAAAAGAATAATCAACAGAGAACATTGACAATGGTACATCAACAAACAGTGATTGGTTACAGTGCGGAACAAGGGGCCAAACAAAGCAAACAAAGCAAATACATGAGCAGGAGCAGCATAGGGCGTCATGAATAGTGTTCTTACAGCGAACAGATCAGTCCGAGGGGGAGTCATTGAGGAGTCTTATAGCTGTGGGGACGAAGCTGTTCCTATGTCTGGATGTGCGAGTCTGCCTGATGGAAGGATCTGAAAGAATGCAGTGTCTGGGTGGGAGGGGTCTCTGATAATGCTGGTTGCCTTCCTGAGGCAGCGGGAGGTGTAGACAGAATCAATGTGGGTGTGGCAAGCTTGTGTGATGCATTGGACTGAGTTCATCATACTCTGCAGTTTATTGCGATCTTGGGCCGAGCAGTTGCCATACCAGGCTGTGATTCAGCCAGATAGGATGCTCTCTATCGCACGTCTGTAGAAGTTTGTGAGAGTCGATGCAGACATGACAAATTTCTTTAGCTCAAGTAAAGAGTTGGTAAGCAGACAGATCCCTCAGGGTGCGATTGCAGTGCGCACAGCCTGTCAGTCCAGTGAGTGGAACAGTGTGTCGGGAGGACCAGCACCAGGTTAGCTCAGTCGGGAAAAGTGAGTGACTGGGTGTGGGCCGAAGCGATAGGGAGCAAGGGACGTGTCCAACAAAAACAAAAAAAAACATCAGAAAAATTGTGCCAGAGTTTAGAATGGAGCTTTGGAAAAGGCTATGAAAGCAGCAATAGAGACACTCATCACGCCTTCTCTAGAAGATGGAAGGTTACAGAAGACATTATCAAAATGTCCAAAATAAAATCCCCAGTTTGGATTGGGACGCAGCTGACCTACTATCCAAATTCAGAATGCTTTCTTTAATTTAGAGTACCCAATTATGTTTTTCCCATTAAGGGACAATTTAGCATGGCCAATCCACCCACCCTGCACATATTTTATGGGTTGTGGGGGTAAGAACCACGCAGACACAGGCAGACCTGGAGTCGGGATTGAATCGGGGTCCTCTGCGCCATGAGGCAGCAGTGCTAACCACTGCGCCACCGTGCTGCCCTCAGATTCAGAATGTTTAACCAGTGTACAGAGCTGTGGTTTCTTGATTCACATATTGTGAACCAGACTAGCAAGCCATAAAAATTCTCCTAGCAATTGGGAATCAAGGTGTACACAAGTTAAACATGTTAGTATTAACAGTAGAAGAGTTATGGGTTACATTGGAAGAACACTAGAACACCCAAACTCAGCAAGTCATGCGGAAGGTGTGGTCTTCTGCATGCACCAAGGATATGCCCAGCTTTTCCTCAATTCTGCAAGTCATGTGGCGTAAAGGGCCATTGGCAGCGGCAGTGCACTAGAGCAAAGGATGATGCGGCTACAAAGAGCCATGCACTGATCCAAACAGACCTTAAACAATAGGTCCTGTCAAACAATAAGAATGACTGTCCCACATCCCATCAGAAACATATACAGGAGGTGATTGACAAACCAGAAAATAATGATGATGTGCACAGCGAGACAATGAGTGGTGAACACATGCTTCACACCACCGATCTTGTGGAAAACATAGATGCCATCACACCATCTGAGTTGTTTGCCAAAATTAAAATTATCTGCCCTAAGAAATTTGGTAACTGCTTGTTATTGGTCAAGATTGACACTGCCAACATACTACCCCTGCAAAGTTAAAGTTTAGAAGAAATGTATCCACAGACATGGAAGGCCATGGTGAAATCTACCACTGTGAAACTTTCAGCGTGCAATGGTTCACTAATTCCATGTGCAGTGTCCGTAGCCCTTGGGCGAATTCTCCGCCTCGCTGCACCCGTTTCCTGGTGTGGCGCGCCGGCACTTAACCAGAACCCGAATGAAAAGCTTCTTCCCGGAAGTGGAGGATAAATGTGAATGGTCCCAGGGAGGCTCGGCCAACCACACCCAAATGTTCTGGGCCTGCTCCAGGCTTGTTGGGTTCTGGGCGGCCTTCTTCGAGGCCATGTCCAAGGTTGTAGGGGTGAGGGTGGAGCTTAATACCAAGGAATTGCCAAAAGTTCCACTCTTCATTCAAAGGTTTTGATTATGGCTCATGAGGTTTGATGGCACATCAAAATACATCCAGGGTAAGCCCCAGACCACAGCTGATGCCTTGTCTCACAAATATGTTTGAGAAACCAGCATAGAACAATTTACAGTTTGCTGAGGATGTGGAGTCGTGTGTCCCCTTGTCTACTAAGGCCCGAGCAGCCACCACCCAGAAACTAGAAGAAATTCAGTGAGCCTAGAAAGTTGATGCTGAGTGTGCACTGACATGGCAGTACTGTGTTACTGAATGGCCTGTGTATCCTCCTAGCAATTGTATTCTGAAGCAGTGCTTTGAATAGCAGCGTCACCTTCACCTCATGGATGACCTATTAGTCTTGCAATAACCAAATTGTTATTCCCAGGATTCTCGGGTTAGACATTCTCCAATGGTAACACCAGGCACACCTGGATATCACCGAATGCAGGGTCAGGGCCCACAATTCTGTCTCATGGCCAGACATCTCCAAAGCTATTCGAGACATGAATCTCCAATTGTGCTACTTGTGCCATCCATGGACAAGACAACAAGGAGCCACTGATGGCATCTTCCTTCCCATCCCAACCATGGGAGCACCTCAGAATGGACCTTTTTGTCTTCAAAGATAAAGCCTTTCTTACCATCGTGGATTATTCCTCTCAGTGGGTCGAGGTCAAACGGTTGTACAGGCCCATCTCGCTGGTAGTTAGTGCCATGCTCAGGTAAATGTTTGCCATGCATGACTTCACCGATTTGGTTGTGTATGACTGCTTCACAGACACACATGGCTTCATCCACATCATCAGCTTGCCAACGTACCCATGGATAAATGGTGAGACTAAAAGTAAGCTTCATTCTGTTAAATGTGTGGTTGCGTGGCCCCTTTAAGGGGTGATAATTCATGCACCCCATGGCAGAGATAGAGCCTATGGGACACAGCGCACAGACGTTAGCCTAGCAGGAGTTTTCCCAGCCACCCTAGCCATTGGGGCTTGATCAAATTGACCAGGAGTTGTGGGAACAAGACCTATGTATTAGTTCTGCTGTCCAGTGTATACAGTTTGCCTTAGTTCAATAGTCCTCAGTACCGGGGCCCCGCAAGGCTGCGTACTTACTTACTGAAGAGCTGGTCATTGACTTCAGGTAGCAAAGTACTGTACACACCCCTGTCAGCATCAACGGGGCCGAGGTGGAGATGGTTAGCAGTTTCAAATTCTTAGGGGTGCACATCCCCAAAAATCTGTCCTGGTCCACCCACGTCGACACTACCACCAAGAAAGCATAACAGCGCCTATACGTCCTCAGGAAACTAAGGAAATTCGGCATGTCCCCATTAACCCTCACCAACTTTTACAGATGCACCATAGAAAGCATCCTACCTGGCTGCATCACAGCCTGATATGGCAACTGCTCGGCCCAGGACCGCAAGAAACTTCAGAGAGTTGTGAACACAGCCCAGTCCATCACATGAACCTGCCTCCCATCCATTGACTCCATTTACACCTCCCGCTACCTGGGGAAAGCGGGCTGCATAATCAAAGACCCTTCCCACCCGGCTTACTCACTATTCCAACTTCTTCTATCGGACAGGAGATACAGAAGTCTGAAAACTCACATGAACAGACTCAAAAACAGCTTCTTCCCCGCTGTTACCAGACTCCTAAATGACCCTCTTATGGACTGACCTCATTAACACTACACCCTGTATGCTTCATCCAATGCCAGTGCTTATGTAATTACATTGTATACATTGTGTTGCCCTATTATGTATTTTCTATTATGTATTTTCATGTATTTTCTTTTCTTCCCTTTTCTTCCCATGTACTTAATGATCTGTTGAGCTGCTCGCAGAAAAATACTTTTCACTGTAGCTCAGTACATGTGACTATAAACAAATCCAATCCTATCCAATCCAAACCTCTTGTGTTTCAGCACTGCCTGGTCGATCACCTCGCAATACATCAAAAAGCTTGTTGACATGGCCTTATTGAATTAGCGGTCTACACCACTCCAGAACGGTATGGTTCCATTGGGTAGGAGATTATGTACACAGCTCCTGACTTTCCCACCTGCCCTTTGATTATGCCTCAAGGCAATAGAGATCGAAAAGGTGAGGGAAAAGGAGGACCATTACCAGGTGCACCTGGCCCTGATGTACAACCATCGCCACAAAGTGCAGCATTTATCAAAACTCTCACCAGGACAGTCTGCCTGGGTGCGAGACCGTAACTGGCCCAGTCAGGTTTTGAGTCACTCATTCGCTCGCATTCCTACTTGGTACACACTGACCATAGCGTCCTCCAGCGGAACAGATCTGCACCACCAGTGTCTGCCAGATTGGACTGACTGCCCAGCCAACTTGCTCGATGGCTCACACGCCCCTCCACAAGAATACTGTGCTCCTAACCGTCTCCCAGAGGAAACAAGACCATTATCCAGAGAACTGGTTAAACCACCTTTTCCTATGACTCAGGAATGGTGACAGTAACTTGAGATGGGGTTGGGTGGTTGGGGGGCAGTGCCCAAGTAGAATGTGTAAATAGTTAACGAATAGTTTAATGAGCATAATTAAAGACTTATGGTGGAGGTGGGGGGGGGGGGGGGGGGACATACAGTGTAAAGAGTTAAGAGCTATCATGCTAATATACATGTTGGATCATATTTCATTGGAACTCCGGGAGACATGCCCTGGAAGGTGCCTTGTGCTTACCTATCCTGTGCATAGTTGTGCATAGTTAATAAACGTTTAGAAGCCCCGGGTTGCCTTGTTTCTAACCCCTGTTAAATGCACCCTGGGATCGTCCCTGATGATATTTCAAGAATCATGCAGGACCTGCTGAGGGCTCATTTCTGGTGCGTGAAGCACAGATGTTCGAGTTATGAGGTAAATATTCAGATATGTAAACTTTCAGCAAGTGTAGTCGATGCTCAATGTGACAGGTACATGTACAGTAAAAGTTTGGAAAGACACAATGCCTTTGAGTGTCTCTTGGGCATTGCCAAAGCCGATAGTGACTTCAATACCACTCAGTCCTGCAACACAGAGGCAACATAAGCGTTCCAATCTTCTGAGAAACCAAACTGGAACTGAATGTTGACCCATTAGCTTCATTCTGGTGAGCTAAAACATCTTGGCAGTGAATCCCTGCTTCAAGCAAATTCTTTCTGACCACTTTCACTAACTTTTCCTCAGCATCATTTCCTCAGTCTTTTCTGTGGTAAAAAAAAATATGTTTTAAGACATGGACAGAAACATTGGAGGCCATACAGGGATGGGGGATTTTATTCCTGTGGAGAGACTGGGATGTTTGTCCTTAAAGCCGGAACTGCTGAGGGGGATATATATTTGGAGGAGTTCAAAAATTTGAGAGAAATCATAACATTGAGCAAATGAGAAGGAAACTTTCCACTGGGCAGAGTCGGTGAGCAAAGGACATAGATTCAAGGTTATTGACTAAATTTTGAGAGGGGAGGCGAGACAATTGGTTTTACACAGCGAGTTGTTATAGTCTGGAATGCAGTATCTGAAAGGTGGTGGAAGCAGATTCAATCATGACCCTCAAAAAGAAAGCGGATAATATTTGCTGCGGAAGGGTTTGTAGGGCTACGTGAAATCAACTGAGGGGTGGGGGGGACTTATTGGAGAGTTCTTTCGAACAGCTGACCCAGGCGCAATGGGCCACACGGCCTGGTACAGTATGATTCTTCAACTTTGAGCTAGCTAATTGTTAGTCCGACTTCATTGGCTGCCCCTTCCCTTCTCACCTAAAAATGTTGACCTCCAATTACTAGCCCAGGTGGGTCTTTGTGAGTGAATGCCAGCTGGTCAGTCATCAGGTGGAGGATGGGGCCAGTGGAGGGAGGGGCATGTGTCACCTTCCAGGCCAATCCTGTTCCTATGCAACCTACACTTGGACTCACTATCGCTGGTGTCATGATGATGGAGCAAGACCCGAGCACGTTTCCGCGACCTTGTTGTCCCCGGTGCAGATCCGGGTGTAACGGGTGAATCGCGCGCGAGACCCAAATCGGGTTCTGCGCTGGGCTGAACACCAGTCATGCAACTCGCTCCGCCCACCACGATCTGTGTCTCGCCATTGCTTTTCTAAAATTAAATATAGAGTACCCAATTCATTTTTTTCCAATTAAGGGGAAATTTAGCGTGGCCAATCCACCTAGCTTCCACATTTTTGGGTTGTGGGGGCGAAACCCACGCAAATGCGGGGAGAATGTTCAAACTCCACACGGACAGTGACCCAGAGCTGGGATCGAACCTGGGGCCTCGGCGCCGTGAGGCTGCAGTGCTAACCCACTGCGCCACCGTGCTGCCCCTTATCTCACCATTGCTGGGGATGATTCAGATCACCATGTTTAAATAAGCCTTACGGCTCATGTCAATGCTCGGATGCTGAATAGACCCGGTGCCTGGGACTCACTGGTCGTGCCTGGGAGAACTTGCCTGGGCGCTGTTTAGTGGTCCACACAAATGTGAGCCAGTCGCAACGGCACCTGGGGTCGCCTCCCAGGCCATTGGAGACTCCTGGTTGGTCAAGGACAGGGCCGAGTGGTACCCTGGCACTCCACTGACACCTGGGCATCTTGGCACTGCCAGGATACCCAGGTGGCACTGTCAGGGTGCCTGGGACACTACTAGCATGCCAGGCTGGTAGTGTCAGGAATCAGGCCCAGTGGGGGGGCCTTGCCAGGTAGAGGGGGGAATATGGGGGAGGGGGGCTTCCAGGGAGCCTTCCCAAGTTTGGAGGGTGAGGGGGGTGGGGGGTCAAAAATAATAATAATAGTAGTATTTTTATTGTCACAAGTAGGCTCACATTAACACTGCAATTAAGTTATTGTGAAAAGCCCCTAATCGCCACATTCCGGCACCTTTCAGGTACACAGAGGGAGAAGTCTCAGCTGGTATGGGAATTGAACCCATGCTGCTGGCCTCGTTCTGCATCACAAACCAGCTGTCTAACCAACTAAGCTAAACCATCCCCCATAAATAATAATATTTTTATTGTCACAAGTAGGCTTACATTAGCACTGCAATGAAGTTACTGTGAAAAGCCCCTAGTCACCACATTCACGGGGAAGCCTGAAAAGGAAGGCGGAGGGGAGATCAGAGCTGCCGGACAAAATGGCACCCTGACCTGTGATGCACTATCAATTACTACAAAGACGAGAGTAGTGAATAATCGAGGCTTTATTGAGCAAAGATGTTGTGCCTCCTGTAGATGCTACCAGAATGGGAGCAGCACTGGCAAGCGCACACATTTATACGCCGCCTACTGGGCGGAGCCAGCAGGCAGGGATTTACCTATGTACCTCTAGTATATGAGTCTTACCGTACTACATCTAATACAGTTAGTGGTGACTACCACAACCTGCAAGATGCCTTCCCTGCTGGCGAGCTTCAGCTCACCAACAGGAAATCCCTCTAAGTGCGGCCTCGGCGGAGAGAAACACCCGAGACAAAATAAAACAGCCAAGTGCGCTGCAGCCAATAAGAAACACCCCACTCGATGCGCTGTTCAATGGGCTTTAACTTGAGTCCACTGAATAGCAACCTCCTCCCAAGAAAAATTATATCTGGACATATTGGAATTTAAAACAAGGTGTGTTATTGTTTTAAATGGATACACAATCCAAAGACAGCTGAGGGTGTCAATTCTGAGGATATAAAATTCAGAGAATGTCTGAGAGCTTCCTGTGGAGTTGATACTAAGAGAGAGACAATAGTATGGTGATACTAAGAGATAAACAATAGAAAGACATTTCAAAGGGAGGAGCAATGCAAAAGTGAACTGCCACCTCCTGTGGAGATAATGGAAGCTGATTGTCATCTCAGCAGGAATTACATCTTGTAAATTGTGCCCCAGACCTGGGATTAAAAAAACAGCTGCTAAAATGTTGTGTGCAAACCAGTGCTGGGTGTGTCAGATGTATGACATAGAAGCAAGGAAAGATAGCAGCAGTTACCCCTGCTCTGGCAGTTAAAATAGAAGTTGAGCTCTCTCTCTGATTGCTGAAGCAAGCCAAGTCAGCAAAACAAGTCGGCTGAAAAGAAAGCAAGACAAATTCTGAGCTAAACTACAGGACTCTGCAACCTCAAAAACAACTGTTCAGCTGCTGAAGTCAGCACTACGAGAATTACCAATGTCAAAAAGCCTTGATGTTTCACTGTCTATTCTTCACGGGCAAGTCAAAGACTGATTCATATATCTCCTTTACATATTTTTGGACTCAATTCTCGTTTCTTATCTGTGTAAAATATATGTGCATGTGTTTATTTATATTCCTCGCATTTAGTAGCTAATGCACTACACTTTCTTTAACTCAAGAAAATCTCGTTAAATTGGCTCCTTTTAAAACATAAATATGGTAGATCTGGGAGAAGGCATCTGCAAGGGAAGGAATCTTCTTGGAAGTAATCCTGTTGCAACCAGCCGAGGGGTTTGAATAAAGAAAGGGAAGTCAGTTAATCCCTCATCCCCCGGGGGCAGAACAGTTTGGGAGTTTCTCATCAGGGATTCAACAAATTCAGGCTCTTGTGCTGAGATAGTTCCTGCAGAGGAGGGGAACAAATTTGGGGACCTCACCCGGGGAACAGTCATCACATCGGTCATAGCCATGAAAAGCAGGTCCCCTGCCTGATTTAATTTTTCTGCGAGGATTTAGTAACTGAGCACTGACAAGTGAAAAGTTTTGGGGCCTTACTAGGGCCAGATTTTTTTATCTCCAAATGGAGGTGGGATGAAAAACACTGCAATTAGATTTTTTTCAAAAAGAAAGCAATTTTTCTCTGCCCTCCTGACCTGACAGCATTTTCATTTGACCTTTTCCGGGAAGGTCTGGTGTACAAAATGCACATGCACCTCATCCTAGGTCAGTGTCTCCATTGTCAGGCCACAGGAAAATTTTATTCCCTCCCGCAAACAATTTTTACCACCTGGTGCTGTGTTTGAAATCCCCAAATGAAAATAAGTTTTCTTGGAGAGGCTGTAACAACAGGGGTGCTGCAAAGTCAGGAGCATTCTGAAAGGTGAGTATAAAATGTTTTGCCACATTTAACTCTCATGAATAGATGCTGTATTCCAATATAAGTGGATTTATATTGCAATAATTCGCATTGGAATCTGTACTGCAAAGATAAGTTGATCTTCACATTGACCAATTGAACCATCCATTCTGTCAGTTTCAGGCAATGTAGTTGGAAGCTGTAGCCATTATAAATGCTTTGTTTGATTTCAAAAGCTACCAATGGATTCAGCTCAGCATGTGGTCTATTGATCCAAAAATGATTGACAGATTTAAGAAGCTGTAATGACACAATATGCCTTTGATGTGGTTTCTTGTTTGCTTACAAATCAATTAGGCACTTAAAGGATTATTTTTTACACATTGAACATAGAACATAGAAGTGTACAGCACAGAACAGGCCCTTCAGCCCACAATGTTGTGCCGACCATTTATCCTAATCTAAGATCAACCTAACCTACACTCCTTCAATTTACTGCTCTCCATGTGCCTGTCTAAGAGTCGCTTAAATGTCCCGAATGACTCTGACTCTACTACCTCTGCTGGCAGTGCATTCCACACACCCACCACTCTCTGTGTAAAGAACCTACCTCTGACATCTCCCTATACCTTCCTCCAATCACCTTAAAATTATCTCCCCTCGTGACAGCCATTTCTGTCCTGGGGAAAAGTCTCTGGCTATCACTCTATTCATGCCTCTCATCACCTTGTACACCGCTACCAAGTCACCTCTCTGCCAGTGAGAAAAGCCCTAGCTCCCTCAACCTTTCTTCATAAGACATGCCCTCTAGTCCAGGCAGCATCCTGGTGAATCTCCTCTGTACCCTCTCCAAATCATCCACATCCTTCCTATAATGAGGCCACATTGAAGTGGGTTTATTTCCAGAATCAATGATGGTGTGTTTGAATTCAAAAATTTATGAGATTAGTCAAGTTAAAATTTTCCCAGTGATTTTAAATTAATGCTGTTGCTATTGTATGTGTCCTGAGGAATGTGCATACTGGATATTGAGTGAGTGGTCATGGAGGATACATGGGGAGGGATGGAGCTGGCCTGGGGTGGAATGGGGATCTGAGGGAGCATGGAGCTGGCATGCTGATCTGCATTGGCATGGAGCATGGGTAGGAGATATGGGGGGTCTGAAGTGGCTTGGTCAGACTGAGAGGGTGAGTGGCATGGGTGATCTGAGAGGGCATGAGATTGAATAGCAGGTGGGGCAGGCAGTGAGGGAGCATGATGGTGGCATTAGTGAACTGAGAGAGTTTGGGGTGATATGGAACATAGGAACTGGGAGCACAAGTAGGTAATTCAGCCCTTTGAACCTGCTCACCATTCAATCAAATCATGGCTGATCTCTTCCACCTGTTCCCATATTCCTTTAACCCATTTTTGAAAATCAGAAATATGTCTATCTTCTTGAAAACATTTCATGACTCAGACTCCATTGCACTATGGTGCAGCGAGTTCTACAAATTCACAACAAGGGGGAATGTTTGGTCTATGTCTACTTTATCAATCCCTTTTAGTATTTTATATACCTTGATCAGATCCGCTGTTATTCTTCTAAACTCCAGCAAGTATAAGGCCAAACTGTTTAATCCCTCCTCACCCGTCAACCCCTTCATCCCCGGAATCAATCTGGTGAACCTCCTCTGACGTGCTTCCAATAACACCACATCCTTCCTCAAATAAGGAGACCAAAACTGGACACAATAATCCAGATGTGGTCTCACCAAATCCTATACAATTGCAACAACACTTCTCTACTTTTATACTCCAGTCCCTTTGCAATGAACGCTTACATTTCATTTGCTTTTATAGTTACATATACCTGCATACCAAATTTCTGCGATTCATGCACAAAGACACCCAGATCCCTCTGCTTCCCATTTAGATAATAATTGTCCTGTCTATTTTTTCAGCCAAAATGGATCGCCTCACACTTATCCATATTAAATTCCATCTACCAAATTTTGGTCCATTCTCCTAGCTTATCTGTATCCGTCTGTAAACTCTGTAGGCGGGATTCTCCATCCCGCCAGTCCAGTTTTCCAAAGCAAGGTGCCTCTGCCGGCAGTGGGAGTCTCCCTTCCCATGGCTGACCAATGGGGTTTCCCATTGTGGCCACCATACGCCATCAAGAAATCCGTGGGCGGAGGTGAGCTGCTGGCAAAGCGGAGGATCCGCCGACAGAGAATCCCACTGATTGTCTACTCTTCACTGCCTGCTTTCCCACTTATTTTACTATCATCCGCAAATGTTGCTGTTACATTCTGTCCCTTCTTGCAGAGCTCCTATGTTGATTGTAAACAGTTGAGGTCCGAGGATTGACCCCTGCGGCACCCCGCTAGTTACAGTTCACCCAGCCAGAGAAGGACCGATTTATTCCCCCTGACCCTCTACTTTCTGTCAGTCCGCCAATCCTCAATCCAATCTTGTACTCTACCCCAATCCCCTGCGATCTCATCTTCTGGATCAGTCTTTCATGTGGCACCTTGTCAAATGCCTTCTGGAAGTCTACATATACCACATCCACAGGTTCTCTATTATCCACCTTGCCGGTTACATCCTCAAAGAAATCGAGAAAGTTTGTCAAGCATGATTTACCCTTCATATAACCATCCTGACAATGGTGGATTGAGCTATGTCTTTCCAAATGCTCAGTCATTTCCTCCTTAATGATTGATTCCAGCAATTTCCCCGCCACAGAGGTCAAGCTAACCAGTCTATAGTTTCCTACTTTTTGCCTCTCTCCCTTTTTGAATAGGGGGGTCACATTAGCATGTTTCCAATCCACTGAGACCATTCCAGAATCCAGGGAACTTTGAAATATCATCACCAATGGAGGTGGGTGGGAGCTGAGCGGTGAAGGGTAAGGTTTAGGGACCCTGTGAACAATGTCACCAGCAGAGTTGCTGTGCAGGAGAGCTGAGGCAAGCCTTGTAACTGGCCCACCTCCTTACTCGCAACCCTCACACACTCCACTGTGGCTTGCAAAATGCAATGTGAATCCAGGCTCTGTGGGAAACGACAATCTCCAGGGCAAACTCACTCATGGGTTAGGTGTGCATCTTGGAAAGCCCAGAAGTGCACATGGGTTGGATTTTCCTGAAGCCACATGGAAATCCGGTCCCTAGTCTTTGTGACGAAGTGCCAGAGAAGGGCTAGGCAGTGTCTATTCTTTGCATATTTGGTCATCAAAGCCCGGGTTTGGATCCCTGCCCTGGGTCACTGTCCATGTGGAGTTTGCACATTCTCCCCCGGTCTGCATGGGTTTCGCCCCCACAGCCCAAAGATGTGCAGGGTAGGTGGATTGGCCAAGCTAAATTGCCCCTTAATTGGAAAATTTTAATTGGGTACTCTAAATTTTGAAAAAAGTTTGGTCATCAAGAATCCCCTAATAGTATTCAGCTGCCCAAGTGCCATGTCAATGATAAAAATGAAAAAAATGAAAGGACAGAGTGGATAGTCAGAAGTTTTTTCCCAGGGTGTAGGAATCAATTACTAGGGGACATAGGTTTAAGGTGCGGCAGACAAAGTTTAGCGGAGATTGCAAGAGACGGCTTTTACACAGAGGGTAGTGGGTGCCTGAAACTCACAGTCGGAGGAGGTGGTGGAAGCAGGCAAGAAAGTGAGGTTTAAGGGTCATTTTGACAAATACATGAATAGGGTGGGAATAGAGGGATAAGGACCCTGGATGTGTAGAATGTTTTAGGTTAAACGGGCAGCACGGACGGCGCAGGCTTGGAGGGCCGAAGGGCCTGTTTCTATACTTTTCTTTGTTCTTTGTTCTTGTTTGACTTTAAATGACCTCAAACATCCCAAAGCGATTTGCAACTCATAAAATACTTTTGAAAGTTAGTCAATGTTATAATGTAGGAAACATTAATTTGCTTTCAGTAAGCTCCCACAGACAGCAACGTGATGGCCAGCTAATATTGATATTGGTTAAGGAATAAATATTGTCCAAACATGAGGCCTAACTCCCCTCGTTTTCTTTGAACGGCACCCTTGGATCTTTTATGTCCAGCAGAGAAGCCAGACGGAGAATGGGATGACACTTCCAACAGTGCAGCACTCCCTCGGCTGTGCATGGGAAGGCTAGTTTAGAGCTCTGCTCACATTTCTGCGGTGGGATTTGAACTCATGACCTCTGAGTCAGAGGCCAGCTTGCTACCACTCAGCCTTGGCTAACATGACAGGCTGGTAAGTTAGTCACTTAATAAAACATTGACAGTACTTGGTGAAAAACGTGCCTGTCTCAGCCACAGCTCTCTATTGCTGGAACAGACTGGCACTGTTCTTAATTCTATGGCTGCTCACCAGCTTGATGCTGGTGGTTGGCAGCGAGCCTGAATTATGGAAAGACTCACAGGAGTATAGGCCAACATATTGCTTGGATAGCTTTTAATATTTGTTCTTTCACTTCCATAGCATCTGCACAGATGTGATTTTGCCTCCAGTGGGTGGAGCAAGAAAGGCACTGGCTCGAATCGGAAAGGAATTCCATTCTGATGGGCAATAGTGCATGGTTTGCTGGGTAAATGCATGATCATATCTGGTACTAAATGACACACGCACACACCTAGGAAGGTTTCTGGTTCAATTATTTAATTTATACAGGAAAATATAATTTCTTTTAAAATATGCACTTCCTTTCACCATAACCATATCTCTCAGGTCTTCAAAGCACTTTAAATACAATTAATTGTTTCAATAGTCTGTGCACCGTCAATGAAGTGAATGTAGGAAATAGGAGCAGGGGTAGGCCATTTGGCCCTTCCAGCCTGCTTCGCCATTCAAACAGATCATGGCTCATTATCTACCTCTCCTGCCATATCTCCCCAACCTTTCCGACATCCCTTGATGTCAACGATAAGTTTCCCAGGGTCGAAATGAATGAAAATGTTTGACGGTTGCAACGCTTGCTTTATCAAGCAGAAAGCTTTCTCTTGTGGCTTCCTCCGTTGCCACTGCTGGTGTTTCCATAGCAACTGGTGTGATTGTGCCAATGTTGTGGCCGAATTCAGAATGAACCTGCTGTAATAGTTCACCATGCCAAGGAAGGATTTCAGTTTGGTTGCATTCCTAGGCGCTTTGACCTCTTGGATATCTTTAAATTTTTCCTTGAGGGGTTGTAGACCTGTTGCATCCACTCATAAACCCACGTAGATAACTTCTGAGGCCTGGAATGTACACTTTTCACGTTTGAGACGGATTTACAGATCTCGGAATCTCCTTAATACCTTTTCCCAACTTGACAAGTGTTCCTTGTGAGTGGTTCTGGCAATTACAGCGGAAACACACAAACTCATGATAATGGCAAATCTCTCAGGGGTGGTCTCCCCCACATCGACAGCAGTCCATCTCTTTCTTGGGTTAATGACCCATTGCTTTCTTGGTCCTTTGACTTCAGCCCGGTCCTGAGGACCGTGTGTGGTTCTCTGCTGTACCTGTTGATCCTGCCACGCGCCTAAAGGCCATACCACCCCATAATTGATTAACCCCCCCCATATGCCACGTTTCTGTATTCAGTGGCGCCTTTTCTGGCGGACTCCCTCGCCCCAGCTATCTCGATCACTTTTTCCAAGGTGATTGTAGTTTCAGACAGGAGTTTCTTTGGGATGTTGAGCTTATGGATTCCACAAACTAAACGGTCATGCAGCATATCGCTACAGGCAGTTCCGAACTCGCAGTGCTCAGCGAGCTGGTGAAGCCTGGCTATGAAGACTGAGGTGGACTCTTTCAGATCCCTGACAGCGGAATTGAATTTGGAACACTGGAGGATAATCGATGGCCTGGGGTTAAAATGTTCCTGAACCAACTTGACTAACTTGTCGAAGATCTTTGAATCGGGTTCTTCCTGGGACATTAGTTTTCTTATCAGGATGTAAGTTTGAGACCCAAAATCCATCAGAAGTATCACCTTCTGCTTGCCTTCCGCTGCTATTTCATTCACTGTGAAGTAATAGCAGAGCTGTTCAATGGACTGGCTCCAACATTCGGCCCCTCTGGTCGAACTGGTCCAGTTTCCCGATTATAGGCATTTTAACTAACTTTTGGTTGTCACTGTCGATGGTTCCCAACTCTCGTTTGTCTTTTTTTTTAATTTAGATTACCCAATTATTTTTTCCAATTAAGGGGCAATTTAGCGTGGCCAATCCACCTACTCTGCACATTTTTGGGTTGTGGGGGGGAAACCCACGCAGACACGGGGAGAATGTGCAAACTCCACACGGACAGTGACCCAGAGCCGGGATCGAACCTGGGACCTCAGCGCCGTGAGGCGGTTGTGCTAACCACTAGGCCACCGTGCTGCCCCCTCGTTTGTCTTTTTGATATTTCTTCCATTCCCCCCAACTTGAAATGCAAAGTATTGCACACTGCGATCGGACCTTTCAGCGCTCCGCCAATGTACTGGCTTGAAACAATGCACTGGAGGCTTACAGTAACAACAAAGAGGGCTTATTAACAATAGGTGAAGGCACGTATATACAAACACAGAACAATGAAGGTTAGGTCTTGACTCTCCGGCTCTGGGGTCTGCTCTTCCGGGCCCCTGCTCCCAGGGCCCTATGCTTACTCGCTATTGTTTAGCGTTCGCGCACTCTTGTGTGATTGGCCTCAAACCGGTCACGTGGGCCGCCAGGGCTGTTCTCTTAAAGGGGCCACACTACCAGAGCTGGGGACGTGGGTTCCAATCCCACCATGGCAGCTGGTGGGTTTTAAATTCAGTTAATTATCTGGAATTCATAAATCTTGTCTCAGTAATAGTGATCGTAACATTGAAAGAACGCCCTATCCCAATCCACTCCCCTGCCCTATCCCTGTAACTCACCTAACTGCACCTCTTTGGACTGTGACTCATTTAAATATGCAGATCTGGATCTTGCCCAGCGAGGTGGACTGAGAAGTGCCCAGACATTGCCCTGCATTGTACCCTCACAGGCGAGGGCGAGATTCAGTTCGCAATGAGCGGAGCGAATCACGCAAAATGTCCCCCGTGAGAAGCTGTTGTTCTGTTGTGCCTTGGACTTATGTATGCGGGTGTTGTACCCTGGTGTCCTCCCACCTGCCCCCCACCCCCACCCCTGACACTAACAGTGCCATTGGAGGCAGCTTGCTGACCCTCTTGCCATGTTGGCCTTGATTACCTTGGTGGTAGATTGTCCTCTGGTGGGTGAAGCCTGAGGGGGCTCTGCCTGGGTGGGTGCAATTCAGGGCTCTGTCAGGGCTCTCCTCAGTTGTCATGGTCCTACCGGCAGAGAGGTGAAGGACCTGTTGCCATTGTCCGGAGTCCCCTGAGCAGAGCCCGCTGAGACGACAAGCAGATCATCCACCAAGGTGAAGTAGGTTTGGACCTCCCTGCTTGCCGTTGACGGATGGGCACTTAGCAGAGAGCCTGGGTGCCTCATCCAACTCTTACACTGGCAGCGACCTCCTGAGGTCTTGCATATCCAGGTGCAACTCGCGGAATCTCTGATTCTGGCCCTGGAGCTGCCTCTCTATGAGACTCGTCACCCTCTCAATGAAGGAGGCTGTGTGCTCAGTGCTCAGGGTCACCACAGTCAGTGCCGAGTCTCCTCAATGACAGAAACCATGGAATGCAAAGCCTTGGGGATCTCTGCCCGATATCCCCGCACATCCCACTGGACATCCAGCAACTGGCGCCTGATTGGCAACCGCAGAGGCTCATAATCTGCCTCGGACTCAGCTTTGTCCTGGTCTTCAGCAGCCCCCTCACCCCTTGCATTTGGGCACTCAGTGGGCGGGATTCTCCGACCCTCCGCGCCGAAATCGCGCTCGGCGCGGGAGAGGAAAAATGACCCAAAATAGGCTCCCATGCCGGCACGCGATTCTCCTGCCACCCAATTACACCCAATTACATTGAATAAAGTTACTTGATCGACCAAACTATGTGTCACATCCACCACTTTATTAGCAACTAAAGCTTTGAGATTGGAGTGTTTTACTGGCTGGCCAATACTAGTGATATCCATTCTTTTGTAACCTGTGCTTTTTGTTAGTGCTGCAGAATATGTAACGTGTGCAGCGCACAAACAGGCATTGAGAGGCAATATTACACTGTGACTTTCCAGTTCTTTGGCTGGCATTCTGTTGACAAGTCTCAGTGAGGCCTGGTCAGCCTCATTCATGCTCATTAACCCAATTGGCCACAAGAGAGCTCTGCGAACCTTGTGGTTCATCTGTGAAATATCAACGCAGTTAGTTGCTCAGTGGAATTGTAAGGGGAGTCACTGAACGGCTTCACAAATCGGTTTAGACGTTTGCAATGCTCCAGTCGGAGTTAACTCAAATCAACAATATGATTGAAATCTCAGTGCTTCAGCTCTGGCTCATAAGAAAGACACATTGACAGGCCGATGCAGCAGTAACTTGCCTCATGCCAGTAACCCCAGCTGACTGTAAAATGTGAGGCCCAAGGTGAACAGAACTGTCAACATAATTGTGACAATCAAGAAACAATTGGGTACTCTTCCAAATCAATCCACAGCTACACTGAGACAAAGCAACCCATATTGCAATTTATTAGAGGACAGAGAGTTTTGATGAATGGATTGAGCACACTGATGCTTAGCTCACCCATGTTGCATTACCTTAAAACAAATTTTGTAAGAAAAAATATAAAGAGCGGTTTCCTGTTTGCAATTTCTATCCACTCTTTCCATCAGAACTAATTATGGCCAGACTGATAATAGAATCAGCTTACATCAGCTTGCCCCACTGTAGTTAGACCCTTCACAAAACAGTCTTAGCACTTCAGCGGCACAACTGATGGGAGGGAGGAGGAAATTGCAGAATGAGATGCTGGATAGGTTGTGAGGGAATTATTCTGTATATTGGATAGGTGCTGAGGGAATCCTTCTGTATAACTGATAGGAAAGAGAAAATGCTGGAAAATCTCAGCAAGTCTGGCAGCATCTGGAGGGAGAGAAAAGAGCCAGATTTTCGGGTCCGATGACTCTTTGTCAAAGTCATCGGACTCGAAACGTTAGCTCTTCACTCTCCCTACAGATGCTGCCAGGCTTGCTGAGATTCCAGCATCCCCAGTAATTTGCTTTTATCCAGTGTATACCTGATAGGTTGTGAATCACTCGCTTTATCAGGTTGGTTGTGAGGTAATCGTTCTATATTGGATAGTGCGTGAGCGAATCACTTTAAATATTGGATAGTGTGTGAGCGAGTCACTTTGAATATTGGGTTGGTTGTGAGGGAATCACTTTGAATATTGGGTAGGTTGTGAGGGAATCACGCTGATTATTGGGTAGGTTGTGAGGGAATCACGCTGATTATTGGGTAGGTTGTGAGGGAATCACGCTGATTATTGGGTAGGTTGTGAGGGAATCACGCAGATTATTGGATAGTTTGTGAGGGAATCACTCTGTATATTGGGTAGTTTGTGAGGGAATCACGCTGATTATTGGATAGTTTGTGTGGGGATCACACTGTATATTGGGTAGTTTGTGTGGGGATCACGCTGTATATTGGGTAGGTTGTGAGGGAATCACGCTGATTATTGGATAGTTTGTGTGGGGATCACACTGTATATTGGGTAGTTTGTGTGGGGATCACTCTGTATATTGGATAGTTTGTGTGGGGATCACTCTGTATATTCGGTAGGTTGTGTGGGGATCACCCTGATTATTGGATAGTTTGTGTGGGGATCACGCTGTATATTGGGTAGGCTGTGAGGGAATCACTCTGTATATTGGGTAGGTTGTGTGGGGATCACGCAGATTATTGGATAGTTTGTGTGGGGATCACGCTGTATATTGGGTAGGCTGTGAGGGAATCACGCTAATTATTGGATAGTTTGTGTGGGGATCACGCTGTATATTGGGTAGGTTGTCAGGGAATCACGCTTATTATTGGATAGTTTGTGTGGGGATCACGCTGTATATTGGGTAGGTTGTGAGGGAATCACTCTGTATATTGGATAGGTTGTGTGGGGATCACACTGCATATTGGATAGTTTGTGAGGGAATCACTCTGTATATTGGATAGTTTGTGTGGGGATCACGCTGTATATTGGATAGTTTGTGAGGGAATCACTCTGTATATTGGGTAGTTTGTGAGGGAATCACAATGTATATTGGGTAGTGTGTAAGGGAATCAAGCAGTATATTGGATAGGTTGTGTGGGGATCACTCTGTATATTGGATAGGATGTGAGGGAATCACGCTGATTATTGGATAGTTTGTGAGGGGATCACACTGTATATTGGATAGTTTGTGTGGGGATCACGCTGATTATTGGATAGTTTGTGTGGGGATCATGCTGATTTTTGGATAGTTTGTGTGGGGATCACGCTGATTATTGGATAGTTTGTGTAGGGATCACGCTGATTATTGGATTGTTTGTGTGGGGATCACTCTGTTTATTGGATAGTTTGTGAGGGAATCACTCTGTTTATTGGGTAGTTTGTGAGGGGATCATGCTGTATATTGGGTAGGTTGTGAGGGAATCATGCTGATTATTGGATAGTTTGTGAGGGAATCACACTGATTATTGGATAATTTGTGAGGGAATCACTCTGTATATTGGGTAGGTTGTGAGGGAATCACTCTGTATATTGGATAGTGTGTGTGGGGATCACGCTGTATATTGGGTAGGTTGTGTGGGGATTACTCTGTATATTGGGTAGGTTGTGAGGGAATCACTCTGTATATTGGGTAGGTTGTGAGGGAATCACTCTGTATATTGTGTAGTTTGTGTGGGATCACGCTGTATATTGGGTAGGTTGTGAGGAATCACGCTATATATTGGATAGGTGGTGAGGGAATCACGCTGTATATTGGGTAGTTTGTGAGGGGATCACTCTGTATATTGGGTAGTTTGTGAGGGAATCACTCTGTATATTGGGTAGGTTGAGTGGGGATCACGCTGTATATTGGGTAGGTTGTGAGGGAATCACTCTGTATATTGGGTAGGTTGTGAGGGAATCACTCTGTATATTGGGTAGGCTGTGAGGGAATCACTCTGTATATTGGATAGTTTGTGAGGGGATCACTCTGTATATTGGATAGTGTGTGAGGGAATCAGGCTGTATATTGGGTAGGTTGTGTGGGGATCACGCTGTACATTGGGTAGTTTGTGAGGGAATCACTCTGTATATTGGGTAGGTTGTGAGGGAATCACACTGATTATTGGGTAGTTTGTGTGGGGATCACACTGTATATTGGATAGTTTGTTTGGGGATCACTCTGTATATTGGGTAGTTTGGGAGGGAATCACTCTGTGTATTGGATAGTTTGTGAGGGAATCACTCTGTATATTGCGTAGGTTGTGAGGGAATCACGCTGATTATTGGGTAGTTTGTGAGGGAATCACTCTGTACATTGGATAGGTTGTGTGGGGATCACGCTTATTATTGGGTAGTTTGTGAGGAAATCACTCTGTATATTGGATAGTTTGAGTGGGGATCATGCTGATTGTTGGATAGTTTGTGAGGGAATCACTCTGTATATTGGGTAGGTTGTGAGGGAATCACGCTGATTATTGGATAGTTTGTGTGGGGATCACGCTGTATATTGGGTAGTTTGTGTGGGGATCACGCTGTGTATTGGGTAGGTTGTGTGGGAATCACTCTGTATATTGGGTAGGTTGTGAGGGAATCACTCTGTATATTGGGTAGGTTGTGAGGGAATCATGCTGATTATTGGATAGGTTGTGAGGGAATCATGCTGAATATCGAATAGAATGGGGGAATTACTCGAATATCAGATAGGTTGTCAGGGAATCACGCTGATTATTCGGTAGGTTGTGAGGGAATCACGCTGTATCTTGGATAGGTTGTGAGGGAATCACGCTGTATATTGGGTAGGTTGTTAGGGAATCACTCTGTATATTGGATAGTGTGTGAGTATCACGTTGTATATTGGGTAGGTTGTTAGGGAATCACTCTGTATATTGGATAGTGTGTGAGGGAATCACTCTGCATATTGGATAGTGTGTGCGGGGATCACACTGTATATTGGGTAGGTTGTTAGGGAATCACGCTGTATATTGGGTAGTTTGTGTGGGGATCATGCTGATTATTGGATAATTTGTGTGGGGATCACACTGTATATTGGATAGTGTGTGAGGGAATCACTCTGTATATTGGGTGGTTTGTGAGGGAATCACTCTGTATATTGGATAGTGTGTGTGGGGATCACACAGTATATTGGGTAGTTTGTGTGGGGATCACACTGTATATTGGATAGTTTGTGAGGGAATCACTCTGTATATTGGATAGTGTGTGTGGGGATCACACTGTATATTGGGTAGTTTGTGTGGGGATCACACTGTATATTGGATAGTTTGTGAGGGAATCACTCTGTATATTGGATAGTGTGTGTGGGGATCACACTCTATATTGGGTAGTTTGTGAGGGGATCACTCTGTATATTGGGTAGTTTGTGAGGGAATCACTCTGTATATTGGGTAGGTTGAGTGGGGATCACGCTGTATATTGGGTAGTTTGTGAGGGAATCACTCTGTATATTGGGTAGGTTGTGAGGGAATCACTCTGTATATTGGGTAGGCTGTGAGGGAATCACTCTGTATATTGGATAGTTTGTGAGGGAATCAGGCTGTATATTGGGTAGGTTGTGAGGGAATCACGCTGTATATTGGGTTGGTTGTGTGGGGATCACTCCGTACATTGTATAGTTTGTGAGGGGATCACTCTGTATATTGGATAGTGTGTGAGGGAATCAGGCTGTATATTGGATAGGTTGTGTGGGGATCACGCTGTACATTGGGTAGTTTGTGAGGGAATCACTCTGTATATTGGGTAGGTTGTGAGGGAATCACACTGATTATTGGGTAGTTTGTGTGGGGATCACACTGTATATTGGATAGTTTGTTTGGGGATCACTCTGTATATTGGGTAGTTTGGGAGGGAATCACTCTGTGTATTGGATAGTTTGTGAGGGAATCACTCTGTATATTGCGTAGGTTGTGAGGGAATCACGCTGATTATTGGGTAGTTTGTGAGGGAATCACTCTGTACATTGGATAGGTTGTGTGGAGATCATGCTGATTGTTGGATAGTTTGTGAGGGAATCACTCTGTATATTGGGTAGGTTGTGAGGGAATCACACTGATTATTGGACAGTTTGTGTGGGGATCACGCTGTATATTGGGTAGTTTGTGTGGGGATCACGCTGTATATTGGGTAGGTTGTGTGGGAATCACTCTGTATATTGGGTAGGTTGTGAGGGAATCACTCTGTATATTGGGTAGGTTGTGAGGGAATCATGCTGATTATTGGATAGGTTGTGAGGGAATCATGCTGAATATCGAATAGAATGGGGGAATTACTCGAATATCAGATAGGTTGTCAGGGAATCACGCTGATTATTGGGTAGGTTGTGAGGGAATCACGCTGTATATTGGATAGGTTGTGAGGGAATCACGCTGTATATTGGGTAGGTTGTTAGGGAATCACTCTGTATATTGGATAGTGTGTGTGAGTATCACGTTGTATATTGGGTAGGTTGTTAGGGAATCACTCTGTATATTGGATAGTGTGTGTGGGGATCACACTGTATATTGGGTAGTTTGAGAGGGGATCACGCTGATTATTGGATAGTGTGTGCGGGGATCACACTGTATATTGGGTAGGTTGTTAGGGAATCACTCTGTATATTGGATAGTGTGTGGGGATCACACTGTATATTGGGTAGGTTGTGTGGGGATCACGCTTATTATTGGGTAGTTTGTGAGGAAATCACTCTGTATATTGGATAGTTTGAGTGGGGATCATGCTGATTGTTGGATAGTTTGTGAGGGAATCACTCTGTATATTGGGTAGGTTGTGAGGGAATCACGCTGATTATTGGATAGTTTGTGTGGGGATCACGCTGTATATTGGGTAGTTTGTGTGGGGATCACGCTGTGTATTGGGTAGGTTGTGTGGGAATCACTCTGTATATTGGGTAGGTTGTGAGGGAATCACTCTGTATATTGGGTAGGTTGTGAGGGAATCATGCTGATTATTGGATAGGTTGTGAGGGAATCATGCTGAATATCGAATAGAATGGGGGAATTACTCGAATATCAGATAGGTTGTCAGGGAATCACGCTGATTATTCGGTAGGTTGTGAGGGAATCACGCTGTATCTTGGATAGGTTGTGAGGGAATCACGCTGTATATTGGGTAGGTTGTTAGGGAATCACTCTGTACATTGGATAGTGTGTGAGTATCACGTTGTATATTGGGTAGGTTGTTAGGGAATCACTCTGTATATTGGATAGTGTGTGAGGGAATCACTCTGCATATTGGATAGTGTGTGCGGGGATCACACTGTATATTGGGTAGGTTGTTAGGGAATCACGCTGTATATTGGGTAGTTTGTGTGGGGATCATGCTGATTATTGGATAATTTGTGTGGGGATCACACTGTATATTGGATAGTGTGTGAGGGAATCACTCTGTATATTGGGTGGTTTGTGAGGGAATCACTCTGTATATTGGATAGTGTGTGTGGGGATCACACAGTATATTGGGTAGTTTGTGTGGGGATCACACTGTATATTGGATAGTTTGTGAGGGAATCACTCTGTATATTGGATAGTGTGTGTGGGGATCACACTGTATATTGGGTAGTTTGTGTGGGGATCACACTGTATATTGGATAGTTTGTGAGGGAATCACTCTGTATATTGGATAGTGTGTGTGGGGATCACACTCTATATTGGGTAGTTTGTGAGGGGATCACTCTGTATATTGGGTAGTTTGTGAGGGAATCACTCTGTATATTGGGTAGGTTGAGTGGGGATCACGCTGTATATTGGGTAGGTTGTGAGGGAATCACTCTGTATATTGGGTAGGTTGTGAGGGAATCACTCTGTATATTGGGTAGGCTGTGAGGGAATCACTCTGTATATTGGATAGTTTGTGAGGGAATCAGGCTGTATATTGGGTAGGTTGTGAGGGAATCACGCTGTATATTGGGTTGGTTGTGTGGGGATCACTCCGTATATTGTATAGTTTGTGAGGGGATCACTCTGTATATTGGATAGTGTGTGAGGGAATCAGGCTGTATATTGGATAGGTTGTGTGGGGATCACGCTGTACATTGGGTAGTTTGTGAGGGAATCACTCTGTATATTGGGTAGGTTGTGAGGGAATCACACTGATTATTGGGTAGTTTGTGTGGGGATCACACTGTATATTGGATAGTTTGTTTGGGGATCACTCTGTATTTTGGGTAGTTTGGGAGGGAATTACTCTGTGTATTGGATAGTTTGTGAGGGAATCACTCTGTATATTGCGTAGGTTGTGAGGGAATCACGCTGATTATTGGGTAGTTTGTGAGGGAATCACTCTGTACATTGGATAGGTTGTGTGGGGATCATGCTGATTGTTGGATAGTTTGTGAGGGAATCACTCTGTATATTGGGTAGGTTGTGAGGGAATCACACTGATTATTGGACAGTTTGTGTGGGGATCACGCTGTATATTGGGTAGTTTGTGTGGGGATCACGCTGTATATTGGGTAGGTTGTGTGGGAATCACTCTGTATATTGGGTAGGTTGTGAGGGAATCACTCTGTATATTGGGTAGGTTGTGAGGGAATCATGCTGATTATTGGATAGGTTGTGAGGGAATCATGCTGAATATCGAATAGAATGGGGGAATTACTCGAATATCAGATAGGTTGTCAGGGAATCACGCTGATTATTGGGTAGGTTGTGAGGGAATCACGCTGTATATTGGATAGGTTGTGAGGGAATCACGCTGTATATTGGGTAGGTTGTTAGGGAATCACTCTGTATATTGGATAGTGTGTGTGAGTATCACGTTGTATATTGGGTAGGTTGTTAGGGAATCACTCTGTATATTGGATAGTGTGTGTGGGGATCACACTGTATATTGGGTAGTTTGAGAGGGGATCACGCTGATTATTGGATAGTGTGTGCGGGGATCACACTGTATATTGGGTAGGTTGTTAGGGAATCACTCTGTATATTGGATAGTGTGTGGGGATCACACTGTATATTGGGTAGGTTGTGAGGGAATCACGCTGTATATTGGGTAGTTTGTGTGGGGATCACGCTGATTATTGGATCATTTGTGTGGGGATCACACTGTATATTGGGTGGTTTGTGAGGGAATCACTCTGTATATTGGATAGTGTGTGTGGGGATCACACAGTATATTGGGTAGTTTGTGTGGGAATCACACTGTATATTGGATAGTTTGTGAGAGAATCACTCTGTATATTGGATAGTGTGTGTGGGGATCGCACTGTATATTGGGTAGTTTGTGTGGGGATCACACTGTATATTGGATAGTTTGTGAGGGAATCACTCTGTATATTGGATAGTGTGTGTGGGGATCACACTCTATATTGGGTAGTTTGTGAGGGGATCACTCTGTATATTGGGTAGTTTGTGAGGGAATCACTCTGTATATTGGGTAGGTTGAGTGGGGATCACGCTGTATATTGGGTAGGTTGTGAGGGAATCACTCTGTATATTGGGTAGGTTGTGAGGGAATCACTCTGTATATTGGGTAGGCTGTGAGGGAATCACTCTGTATATTGGATAGTTTGTGAGGGAATCAGGCTGTATATTGGGTAGGTTGTGAGGGAATCACGCTGTGTATTGGGTTGGTTGTGTGGGGATCACTCCGTATATTGGATAGTTTGTGTGGGGATCACTCTGTATATTGGATAGTGTGTGAGGGAATCAGGCTGTATATTGGGTAGGTTGTGTGGGGATCACACTGTATTTTGGGTAGGTTGTGTGGGGATCACGCTGTACATTGGGTAGTTTGTGAGGGAATCACTCTGTATATTGGGTAGGTTGTGAGGGAATCACACTGATTATTGGGACGTTTGTGTGGGAATCACACTGTATATTGGATCGTTTGTTTGGGGATCACTCTGTATATTGGGTAGTTTGGGAGGGAATCACTGTATATTGGATAGTTTGTGAGGGAATCACTCTGTATATTGCGTAGGTTGTTAGGGAATCATGCTGATTATTGGGTAGTTTGTGAGGGAATCACTCTGTATATTGGATAGGTTGTGTGGGGATCACGCTTATTATTGGATAGTTTGTGAGGGAATCACTCTGTTTATTGGATAGTTTGTGTGGGGATCACACTGATTATTGGATAGTTTGTGTGGGGATCACGCTGTATATTGGATAGTTTGTGTGGGGATCACACTGATTATAGGATAATTTGTGAGGGAATCACACTGTATATTGGGTAGGTTGTGAGGGAATCATGCTGATTATTGGATAGGTTGTGAGGGAATCATGCTGAATATCGAATAGAATGGGGGAATTACTCGAATATCAGATAGGTTGTCAGGGAATCACGCTGATTATTGGGTAGGTTGTGAGGGAATCACGCTGTATATTGGATAGGTTGTGAGGGAATCACGCTGTATATTGGGTAGGTTGTTAGGGAATCACTCTGTATATTGGATAGTGTGTGTGAGTATCACGTTGTATATTGGGTAGGTTGTTAGGGAATCACTCTGTATATTGGATAGTGTGTGTGGGGATCACACTGTATATTGGGTAGTTTGAGAGGGGATCACGCTGATTATTGGATAGTGTGTGCGGGGATCACACTGTATATTGGGTAGGTTGTTAGGGAATCACTCTGTATATTGGATAGTGTGTGGGGATCACACTGTATATTGGGTAGGTTGTGAGGGAATCACGCTGTATATTGGGTAGTTTGTGTGGGGATCACGCTGTATATTGGGTAGGTTGTGAGGGAATCACTCTGTATATTGGGTGGTTTGTGAGGGAATCACTCTGTATATTGGATAGTGTGTGTGGGGATCACACTCTATATTGGGTAGTTTGTGAGGGGATCACTCTGTATATTGGGTAGTTTGTGAGGGAATCACTCTGTATATTGGGTAGGTTGAGTGGGGATCACGCTGTATATTGGGTAGGTTGTGAGGGAATCACTCTGTATATTGGGTAGGTTGTGAGGGAATCACTCTGTATATTGGGTAGGCTGTGAGGGAATCACTCTGTATATTGGATAGTTTGTGAGGGAATCAGGCTGTATATTGGGTAGGTTGTGAGGGAATCACGCTGTGTATTGGGTTGGTTGTGTGGGGATCACTCCGTATATTGGATAGTTTGTGTGGGGATCACTCTGTATATTGGATAGTGTGTGAGGGAATCAGGCTGTATATTGGGTAGGTTGTGTGGGGATCACACTGTATTTTGGGTAGGTTGTGTGGGAATCACGCTGTATATTGGATAGGTTGTGAGGGAATCACGCTGTATATTGGGTAGGTTGTTAGGGAATCACTCTGTATATTGGATAGTGTGTGTGAGTATCACGTTGTATATTGGGTAGGTTGTTAGGGAATCACTCTGTATATTGGATAGTGTGTGTGGGGATCACACTGTATATTGGGTAGTTTGAGAGGGGATCACGCTGATTATTGGATAGTGTGTGCGGGGATCACACTGTATATTGGGTAGGTTGTTAGGGAATCACTCTGTATATTGGATAGTGTGTGGGGATCACACTGTATATTGGGTAGGTTGTGAGGGAATCACGCTGTATATTGGGTAGTTTGTGTGGGGATCACGCTGTATATTGGGTAGGTTGTGAGGGAATCACTCTGTATATTGGGTGGTTTGTGAGGGAATCACTCTGTATATTGGATAGTGTGTGTGGGGATCACACAGTATATTGGGTAGTTTGTGTGGGAATCACACTGTATATTGGATAGTTTGTGAGAGAATCACTCTGTATATTGGATAGTGTGTGTGGGGATCGCACTGTATATTGGGTAGTTTGTGTGGGGATCACACTGTATATTGGATAGTTTGTGAGGGAATCACTCTGTATATTGGATAGTGTGTGTGGGGATCACACTCTATATTGGGTAGTTTGTGAGGGGATCACTCTGTATATTGGGTAGTTTGTGAGGGAATCACTCTGTATATTGGGTAGGTTGAGTGGGGATCACGCTGTATATTGGGTAGGTTGTGAGGGAATCACTCTGTATATTGGGTAGGTTGTGAGGGAATCACTCTGTATATTGGGTAGGCTGTGAGGGAATCACTCTGTATATTGGATAGTTTGTGAGGGAATCAGGCTGTATATTGGGTAGGTTGTGAGGGAATCACGCTGTGTATTGGGTTGGTTGTGTGGGGATCACTCCGTATATTGGATAGTTTGTGTGGGGATCACTCTGTATATTGGATAGTGTGTGAGGGAATCAGGCTGTATATTGGGTAGGTTGTGTGGGGATCACACTGTATTTTGGGTAGGTTGTGTGGGAATCACGCTGTATATTGGATAGGTTGTGAGGGAATCACGCTGTATATTGGGTAGGTTGTTAGGGAATCACTCTGTATATTGGATAGTGTGTGTGAGTATCACGTTGTATATTGGGTAGGTTGTTAGGGAATCACTCTGTATATTGGATAGTGTGTGTGGGGATCACACTGTATATTGGGTAGTTTGAGAGGGGATCACGCTGATTATTGGATAGTGTGTGCGGGGATCACACTGTATATTGGGTAGGTTGTTAGGGAATCACTCTGTATATTGGATAGTGTGTGGGGATCACACTGTATATTGGGTAGGTTGTGAGGGAATCACGCTGTATATTGGGTAGTTTGTGTGGGGATCACGCTGTATATTGGGTAGGTTGTGAGGGAATCACTCTGTATATTGGGTGGTTTGTGAGGGAATCACTCTGTATATTGGATAGTGTGTGTGGGGATCACACAGTATATTGGGTAGTTTGTGTGGGAATCACACTGTATATTGGATAGTTTGTGAGAGAATCACTCTGTATATTGGATAGTGTGTGTGGGGATCGCACTGTATATTGGGTAGTTTGTGTGGGGATCACACTGTATATTGGATAGTTTGTGAGGGAATCACTCTGTATATTGGATAGTGTGTGTGGGGATCACACTCTATATTGGGTAGTTTGTGAGGGGATCACTCTGTATATTGGGTAGTTTGTGAGGGAATCACTCTGTATATTGGGTAGGTTGAGTGGGGATCACGCTGTATATTGGGTAGGTTGTGAGGGAATCACTCTGTATATTGGGTAGGTTGTGAGGGAATCACTCTGTATATTGGGTAGGCTGTGAGGGAATCACTCTGTATATTGGATAGTTTGTGAGGGAATCAGGCTGTATATTGGGTAGGTTGTGAGGGAATCACGCTGTATATTGGGTTGGTTGTGTGGGGATCACTCCGTATATTGGATAGTTTGTGTGGGGATCACTCTGTATATTGGATAGTGTGTGAGGGAATCAGGCTGTATATTGGGTAGGTTGTGTGGGGATCACACTGTATTTTGGGTAGGTTGTGTGGGGATCACGCTGTACATTGGGTAGTTTGTGAGGGAATCACTCTGTATATTGGGTAGGTTGTGAGGGAATCACACTGATTATTGGGACGTTTGTGTGGGGATCACACTGTATATTGGATCGTTTGTTTGGGGATCACTCTGTATATTGGGTAGTTTGGGAGGGAATCACTGTATATTGGATAGTTTGTGAGGGAATCACTCTGTATATTGCGTAGGTTGTTAGGGAATCATGCTGATTATTGGGTAGTTTGTGAGGGAATCACTCTGTATATTGGATAGGTTGTGTGGGGATCACGCTTATTATTGGATAGTTTGTGAGGGAATCACTCTGTTTATTGGATAGTTTGTGTGGGGATCACACTGATTATTGGATAGTTTGTGTGGGGATCACGCTGTATATTGGATAGTTTGTGTGGGGATCACACTGATTATAGGATAATTTGTGAGGGAATCACACTGTATATTGGGTAGGTTGTGAGGGAATCACTCTGTATATTGGATAGTGTGTGTGGGGATCACGCTGTATATTGGGTAGGTTGTGTTGGGATTACTCTGTATATTGGGTAGGTTGTGAGGGAATCACTCTGTATATTGGGTAGGTTGTGAGGGAATCACTCTGTATATTGTGTAGTTTGTGTGGGGATCACGCTGTATATTGGGTAGGTTGTGAGGGAATCACTCTGTATATTGGATAGGTGGTGAGGGAATCACGCTGTATATTGGGTAGTTTGTGAGGGAATCACTCTGTATATTGGTTAGTTTTTGAGGGGATCACTCTGTATATTGGGTAGGTTGTGAGCAGATCACTCTGTATATTGAGTAGATTGTGAGCGAATCTCTCTGTATATTGGGTCGGCTGTGAGGGAATCAAGCTGTATATTGGATAGTTTATGAGGGGATCACTCTGTATATTGGGTAGTTTGTGAGGGAATCACTCTGTATATTGGGTAGGTTGAGTGGGGATCACGCTGTATGTTGGGTAGGTTGTGAGGAAATCACTCTGTATATTGGGTAGGTTGTGAGGGAATCACTCCGTATATTGGATAGTTTGTGTGGGGATCACTCTGTATATTGGATAGTGTGTGAGGGAATCAGGCTGTATATTGGATAGTTTGTTTGGGGATCACTCTGTATATTGGGTAGTTTGGGAGGGAATCACTCTGTGTATTGGATAGTCTGTGAGGGAATCACTCTGTATATTGCGTAGGTTGTGAGGGAATCACGCTGATTATTGGGTAGTTTGTGAGGGAGTCACTCTGTACATTGGATAGGTTGTGTGGGGATAACGCTTATTATTGGGTAGTTTGTGAGGAAATCACTCTGTATATTGGATAGTTTGAGTGGGGATCATGCTGATTGTTGGATAGTTTGTGAGGGAATCACTCTGTATATTGGGTAGGTTGTGAGGGAATCACACTGATTATTGGATAGTTTGTGTGGGGATCACGCTGTATATTGGGTAGTTTGTGTGGGGATCACGCTGTATATTGGGTAGTTTGTGTGGGAATCACTCTGTATATTGGGTAGGTTGTGAGGGAATCACTCTGTATATTGGGTAGGTTGTGAGGGAATCATGCTGATTATTGGATAGGTTGTGAGGGAATCATGCTGAATATCGAATAGAATGGGGGAATTACTCGAATATCAGATAGGTTGTCAGGGAATCACGCTGATTATTGGGTAGGTTGTGAGGGAATCACGCTGTATATTGGATAGGTTGTGAGGGAATCACGCTGTATATTGGGTAGGTTGTTAGGGAATCACTCTGTATATTGGATAGTGTGTGTGAGTATCACGTTGTATATTGGGTAGGTTGTTAGGGAATCACTCTGTATATTGGATAGTGTGTGTGGGGATCACACTGTATATTGGGTAGTTTGAGAGGGGATCACGCTGATTATTGGATAGTGTGTGCGGGGATCACACTGTATATTGGGTAGGTTGTTAGGGAATCACTCTGTATATTGGATAGTGTGTGGGGATCACACTGTATATTGGGTAGGTTGTGAGGGAATCACGCTGTATATTGGGTAGTTTGTGTGGGGATCACGCTGTATATTGGGTAGGTTGTGAGGGAATCACTCTGTATATTGGGTGGTTTGTGAGGGAATCACTCTGTATATTGGATAGTGTGTGTGGGGATCACACAGTATATTGGGTAGTTTGTGTGGGGATCACACTGTATATTGGATAGTTTGTGAGGGAATCACTCTGTATATTGGATAGTGTGTGTGGGGATCGCACTGTATATTGGGTAGTTTGTGTGGGGATCACACTGTATATTGGATAGTTTGTGAGGGAATCACTCTGTATATTGGATAGTGTGTGTGGGGATCACACTCTATATTGGGTAGTTTGTGAGGGGATCACTCTGTATATTGGGTAGTTTGTGAGGGAATCACTCTGTATATTGGGTAGTTTGTGTGGGGATCACGCTGTATATTGGGTAGGTTGTGAGGGAATCACTCTGTATATTGGGTAGGTTGTGAGGGAATCACTCTGTATATTGGGTAGGCTGTGAGGGAATCACTCTGTATATTGGATAGTTTGTGAGGGAATCAGGCTGTATATTGGGTAGGTTGTGAGGGAATCACGC